>NW_020455627.1:0-7839 GCF_003342845.1 Nothoprocta perdicaria
CTTCTCATAACAAGAACTCGCTATACAAAGACACTGTGCTTACCAGACTAGCACTGCCTGCAAGAGCCGCCTCAAATGTGGGTGGGCCAAGCTTTGGTGTTCCACTGAGGTAGGTACAGGAATACATCCATACTTGTAGTAACCTCAACAGGATAATGTAACAACATATGCTCATGTGTAGCAGTGTTCTGTAGCCTTCCTTACTCTGTTTCACATTGGAGATTTGATTGATAGCAGTGAGGTTATACAGATAACACAACAGGCTGATACTTCTCATCCATGAGGGCTAAGCTTCAGGTGTTGCTGAATTCTGTATAATGCCAGACTTGCCTTTGCACCCAAGCTGGAAAGGATGTGTTCCATATAAAATAGCATCCTATAAATTTTCAGATAACCACAGCAGAAGTAAAAGTGAGCTTTATGAGAAGTTAAAGCTCTTATGAAGACCAAAAGTTTTACCTAGGTTTGAGTGCATACCAAGGCTATTTAGCTCTGACCTTCTTACACAGACATATATGGTATTCAAAAGCTATAAGATGCTTGTTGGCTCAATCTGGGTTGGTCCTGCCCTAATCAGGTGGTTGGACCAAAAGACCTCCAGAAACCCTTGCCAACCTAGATTGTTCTGTAATGTGATTAATTCCAATTCTGCTGTCATTTATGCTGTAATAAATCAGGATTGTTAAAAGTTAACAATTATACTGCTGTTAAACTGATCTGAGCTCCTAAGCAAAATATATCCTTTTCCACCCCTCCAGAATGATACTGCAACATTCAACAATGACAGTAGTGATGGTCTAGTGATGCAACTAGATCACATGTTGCTTGTTTTCCTATACAAAGGCAGCTTTATGGTTTGTCATATTTAATGCTCTTCAGAACCAGACACCACAACTACAAGTATTTAACCACAGAAAGAAAAGGCATCCAAACTTAATGATGTTAGGTTTCTCCTAGTGAACACTTAACATCAAATAGTAGAAGAGTGTACATAAAATGTCAGCACAATATAAAAATAGCTTTGTATTTTCTGTATGAAAGTTACCACAGTGCAGTGCTTATATTCCTTCATTTGCAGCTTTTAAAACAACCTGGTTATTAAACTGACCACCCTACTTGACTTTCAAAGTGAATGAACTTCTGCAAAGGCCTCCTTAAGCAAGGGGGATTATTCCTCAGCAAAAACAGAAAAAGGTTTTAAAAATACATTTCTATCCAAAAAAAAAAAAAAAAAAAACTTGCATAGTCTGAGATGAAATATATATTTGGCACAGAAGACTCATTGCACCTTTTATCTTTTCTCTGTTCTTTTCTTTTGCAAGCATCACATATGTTAAAACTGGCATCTTTCAGGTATTATAGCAATCTCTCTTTCAAACAGAACTTTAATTTTATGAGAAAATATACCTCAGGAAAAGAGGCCACACTCACCCAGAAAAGTTTGGGATTGGGTGTATCTGTCAAATGTTAATCCTTTACAAAGTGTTGTTCTCAACAAAAGTCTGGCTTCCGCTGACTTGAACAAAGCCAGGCTTTCCAGACTCTTTTCTTGTCTTTCCTACCTTTCCTCTTCTTTCATGTGTGCAAGATGAAGAGTGTAGAAAACAAATTTGCTGCATAGCAATACCATCGAACAGAGGAAAAGCATCATTTTAAGCCAGCAGAGATGTTTCCTGTACTAATGGTCTGATTTGCCGTCGCAGTCAGCAGCAGTTTCATGTTGAGGATTCCGCTGCTGTTGAAGAGTCCAAAATCATGATCTCAAGCCTAGCACTTGGCACTCTCCTTTTCCCGTGAAAACAGCTGCAAAGGTTGTAGTGGTTTTGCTCAAAAGAATCTCAGAGTGAAATTAGATCATAAGCAAACAGGACACTCATCTCACATGACATTAAGGGCCTCTCCCTCTGTTGAGGAACATGGATCTAATTTTAACCACCATTTGTTTTGCAGCAAAATACATTAATGGCATTACTATGGTTGTAAGCAAATCAGGTCACATTTAACGAGCTTCATCCTTTAAAGATGCATGTAAAGATAGAAATGTAACAGTGGATAAATTGACATTAAGTGGATAGATTTTTTTTTTTTAAACGGGCATCAATATCCTGGCTAATGCCCAACTTGTATTATTAACTGCCCTCTTAAAACCAATGTCCTCCCCACTCCCTTTTACATCATGTGTGTTCATTCCTGAAGGAACAGATTAATAATGAACATAAATAATTAAATATTAAAATATATAATTAAAATTAATGATTAGATTAAGAGTAATAATACCTGAAGTCATTGAAGTAGTTATGCCTCTGTTTGTGCAAGGGCTTTCAGAACCTGCAACAGTAGACCAAGTCTGTGGTTTACTTCTGCTGCTGCTTCTATGGAGATTAAACTTGGTGATTTAACTTCAGTACCAGAAGTTTCAAAGATATTTTAGAATAAACATTACTCCATTAATGCAGCATTTTAGTATTATCCAACTAAATTCACAAAGAGTTCTAAATATTTACTATGAAGTAAGTAGCATAGGAAACAGCAGATGACCCAAATTTTTCTTGGTCTTTCCTTTCATTTTTCTCTTATATGCTTCAGTCAAGTTCTACTTGATGATCTATTTCCTACTTCAAAATCTGAACATCTTTATGATAAAATAATCCTACTCTAAAATACAAGATCATTTAATTTGAAGAGCAAGTGAGATCAGTTAAAATGGGTTTCACAATGCATATATTTTCAAACAAGCTAATTCGCAAGCAAGAAACGTGCCAATTTCTCCTGGATGCCCATCATTTTGTGTCATCCACCACAGCTAATCATTATAAGATCAACATTTAATCACGTGGATTATTATAAGCCTTGCATCTTATAATACATCTTATAAAAGAAACGATAGAGAACCCGTGCACCCTCATCTGTCTGACACACAGCTTTCACCTGGAAGATGGAAGGTTCATATTCCCCTCAGGCACAAGATGATACTGAAACCAAAGCTTCTAAGACATCCTGTTCAGACTGCAAGGGAAAATGTCATTGCTACTACTCTGAATGTCCTTATCCATATTTGTGAGACAGCGCTGACACAAATGCCTGACTCCAGGATGTTAATTCAGATTGAAAGTACTTACTTGCTGCTGTTTTCATATAGGAGTTAAAAATTTGTGGAAGAGATGAAACTCATCCCTTCCCCATTTTTCACTGATTATTTCAGGCCAATCCCCAATCTTCAGACATATTTACTTTTGTTAGGAACACTAAATAGCTCTGAAGATTATCTAGAGATTTGAATACTTATTGGACCTGATTAGTGACTTGATGTAGAGCAAGTGAAGCTGCACTAAAGGAAATGTCTTGAGAGTGGGCAAATGCTGCAGGCATTCGGCTTGGGTACTAGGAAAGCACTGGCAAAATGACAAAGAAATATTATGATGGATGTTTACTTTAAAGAAGAGCAGGGAAGAAGGGTCTATGTATATAAGGATAAAAGTACATTGCAGCAATATGGGAAACATATTGAGAAACACTGCTCCTATCTTCACTGGCAAAAGGCACAAATGTGAGGTGACAGGACCCCAGTGAAAATAAATTTTTAAGATTTCAGTAGGTGCTGAAGGGATTAGCAAAGCAAAGGTAGACTTGCCTCTGATATGCAGGGGATCCTAAATCTAGCACAAAGCAATTAGCCCATTATATTTTGGCTGTGACAAAACTGTGAGCACCCAGGGAGCACGCTCCTTTTGGCTCCAGCTTGCTCCAGTTGTGCAACAAGTTGTGTGAGACTTCCAAATTATTTCCTGTCAATAAAAAGCACAGGATATTCCAACTCGCAGTGCCTAATGGGACTGTGTTTCTGTAGGAAATCACATCAAGCAGGTATCTGGCTTCTGTGGGAAAAATGAAAAAAAACCCCTTTCTTTCTTTACTACATCCATGATCAAAAGCTCTAGTACTGTTCTGAAATTTACTACCACTAAGTTGTAAAATTATGGCTATTCTGAGGCTATGCAATAAATCAGATCACTGAAATGTTAAAAATAGGCACTGCAGGCTCCAGGGGAGGGTACTTCTGAAAGCAATTTTGTCCTCATAGTCAACATTGCATAAATGGACGTTGAAAGTCTTAGTTGAGTGCAAGTCCATGCAAGAAACATGAAAGAACAATCATGGATTGGGAATGCAGCCCACATATATCCATACCTTTCAGTCATGCAACAAACAGCCAGCATCCACAGCAGTAAAAAGTAAATGGAGAAGCTTCCAGAAGGCCTCCTTTTAGCTATTTATAGCACATGTGATCCCTCCGTATCATAGCAAGTTACTTACAGGTTTGTTAACAACCTGTAGTTGTTTCACAATTTCATCTCGGTTTGCCAAACTTTTGTTGGAAAAAAAAAAATCTGATCATCCTTAAAAAGTCAGGATGCGCTTTCTTGACAATTCCCAAATGAAATGTTTCCATTTTTTAAAGTGGTTTATTTCAATATTGTTTTCACTTTATTTAAAATTAAGAAGAGCCAGCAACTTTAAAAAGCCCTTACATCTAAAGAAGGTGTTTGATTTTATCCCAGTTTATCCCACCCTTCTGCTGATAGATTTTGGCAACTATTTAAAAAAGGAATGGATTCAAGAATATGTGTAAAATCTCTCTTTTAGGGAGATCAAACGTTCTTTCAGAAAAATGTTTTCTTGCAAATCTATCAGTGATCTTTAAGATCCTCATTTGTACTTCTGACCTATGGTTGCAGCACCTTCTAAATAATAATCTGGCATAGCAGCTGCCTTGCTGGGAGACCTTACATGCTTCTGTAGGATTAAGGGATATAGTCAGTGTCCAGGTCTGTGGTTTTACAGGCAGCTCAGCCAAGCTCCTAGAAACATGCACTGGAAAGAGGCACTGGGGAACCCTGAAGTTCCCATCTTCGCAAAGAGAACGAGTACAGAAGTCAAAAAAGCTCCATAGCACAGGAGTAGTAATTCCTCATATGACACCTAGACATCTAGATAAGAACACAGTGGCAAGATGTCATAAAGTACAAACTTGTATTTCCAAGCAAGGATCAGAATGAGCTATCTGATACACCTCTCTGCTGCTCTSCAGCAGTTTGCTACATGCTGCAGCTCACATGAGTCTTGCTCTGCTTTAATTTAAACTATCAGCCTGTGGCAGCTCAGTGTTGGAGAGCTCTGAAGGCAAATCTCAGATGTGTATTGTGGTTCAGTGTGTTTTCCCCAGTTCTTGCCTGCCATGCTCAGTGTTATGACTAGCTTTAATAAATGCAGTCATGGACYGGGAACACAAGTCTTTTACCCTGCTGGGGGTACAAAATTGTTGATGCCTCGAAGAGACCACCGTGCATATGATCGACACGTGGCTATTGAATCATTCTACATGAATGYGCTCAAATTTTAATATTGGGTCATTCCAAAGACTTAGAAAATGGAGACCTTTCAATTTGGTTAGTAATTTATCAAGATGTGTTGTCTTTTCTGTAAGTTTGTATTCATTTTCATGCCTGTCAAGGGTTTTAATCCATCAATAGGAAAATTTTTACTCCTTTGAGTTACATTTTGAGAGGACTCATCCTTTGCAGCAAGCTGAAAGAGTTTCACATAATCAGTTGCTCTAACCCTGGATCACCACGTGTGTGTAATTGCTTGGAATCGCATGATTTCCCATCTGCTTTCACTGAGGAGGAGGCCTTTTCTGGCCTAAGGAGATTAAAAACAGACCTTTTACTGTCTTGGGTTGTGACCATCAGGCAGCAGAGGGAGAGGATGCAAACATTTTGTCTGAAACAAATTAAGTGTAACAGGAGCTTTCTTTAGGAGAGTTGCAATGTCTATGTGTATTTAATACATACATGATACTTTGTTGAAAACAAAAGCACAATTTCCATAGTATTTCTACTGTTTGAAAGAATCTTTAAAGGTGAAACATGAAAACTTGGAGAGAGGCAGAACTTTTCTGGGGACAAGTCTAAAAGCGTGGAGATATGAAGACATTCTGCTAGGGACTTTCTTCAATTTACCTGTCTAACACTCGCACAGAATGATGAGAGGGCTGAATGCCCAATCAGATAAAATTYATCCTGACACAGGACAAAGCATTTCCCAGACATGCCAAGCCCTTGAGCAATATGAGGAGAGAAAACAAATCACATGTAACAAATAACAGTTGCTGTCCTCCTGGAAGACGTTCAGAGTCCATGACATTATACATAGAGCTGCAGGTGACTGCAGTTGTGATATGAACTGCAATCTTTCTCTTTGAAAGAGGCACTGAAACAAAACAACAATTTACTTCATCATTCACAGACAAGATAGGTGAAAAACATAAAAACTTAATTTTGCTTCCAAATAAAATCATTGGCAAAGCTTCTCTTGACCCCCATGGAACAGAATCTGGCTTCAGGTGCTTGATCTTACATCTCCTAAGGAGAAGTGTTAAACATTTAGTATTTAAAGCAACACTTTGGCCTCCTCCTGGGAGCATACTTGGCACAGAGCAGTTATTGGCCTTGGCAGAACACTGTACACAGCATAGGTAGGAGCCCTTTTCCATGTAGCATTTCTCACTGTGCTGATGCTGGTGAGACTCACAGGTGTACTGCTCTGTAACCAAGAGTACTAATACTTATATTTGTCTGCATGCTAAATAATGTGTGCCAAATTTAAGTACATTTATGCATTCAGTACAGTGCAATAGTATGTATGCGTATATATACATGAAAATAACATATATAACTGAAAGCATAAAGCCTTCAATTTCTAAATGTGTGCTAATTAATTTTAGGAAATKTTCAGTCATACAAACCACACCACACTAGACAAAAGTGAATGTCCCCRATGAGGATAAATATCCTTTTCTGGAGTTAGGTAGCCTTACCTTCTCTTGCTCTTACCAGATGCTGCATGAGATATCAGACATCCCTCCTTCCAGGGAGGGTTCTRCATCTTTTCCTGGTTTGTGGGAATTTCTTGACCTTCAGTGATTTGAATCCATATCCCACGTGGGCTTGTCACCACTGATAGCCAGAAGTCTTTGAAGCTGCCCTGCAGTGGTTTAGCAAACACTGAGCCATGGAGAGAGAAACTGCTCATCAGGTCAAACCTGAAAAACGAGGTTTGAATCTCTGAAAGCGTAAGCATTTAGCAGTGCATGGTTCTTGGAGCACAGACTAAACTTCAGCTTGTTCCTTGCACAGAGAAATGTCCTCATTACTTGGCTGTAGAGCTATGCTGCTTCTTGCTGTACAATTCAATGTGCTATTCTAGGGGAGAAAGGAAAAAAAAAACAAAGGGGAATGGCTCGAAGAGTAAGGGTCTGAAAATATGATACTCTCAGGGTACTTTCCCCTGAGATGTAGGATTAAACCCATTGAAGCAGAGGAGAAAATGAACTGTATTTGCCCCGTCTCTGAGTTTAAAAATCCAAACAAGGAGCAGAGGAGCATGTGCCAAACGCAATATTTTGGTCCATGAATGAGGACCGCAGGAGGATGCTGTAAGGTGAAGTTGTCAGAAGCCTAGTTTGTAATCCAGAAAGGGAAACACTGGTATAAAACCCCAGCTTCCTCTGCCAGTATTTAGGTTCTTCAGGGCATGCCCAGAAAGCTGCTCAGCAGGCTGTACACACTGAGCATCACAAGGGCAAAGGTGCTTCARATTTTCTCGTGTTGAGGTTGGACTGCAGGTGTGGAGGATTTAGTGGTGATTAGATCTAGTTGTCTTTCTTCTGGGTTTCAGTCCAAAATAAGCATCTCTCTGGCAGTGCTGTTATAACCAGTTCACTGAAGTATTTCTGTTACCACATCAACAAATCAGAGATTATTCTGCTGTATGGAGCTA
>NW_020455627.1:7900-11288 GCF_003342845.1 Nothoprocta perdicaria
TTTTTTTTTTTTTTTTTTTATTTTGGTTACCCTATTCAGAGATGCTTCTGGTGAGCAGCTACAATTTTTTACTCCTAACTTTTCTTATCCTAAAATTCTCTTCATTGGTGCAAATTCCTCAGTACCCCACTGACTGCACTTGCTGTTGAAGAAATATAGGGGTACAAGTAGAAATATCTTCCTAACWTGTGCAAAAACAGCTTCAAAAAGGAAAAGCCTCAGCCCCAAATGTCATTTTCACAATGACAGTAGTTAAGAATGATTTACAATGAATGGTCTCATGTGTTTGGTAGGTTTTGGATGGATTTTTTTTTTAAATGAGGTAATTGTTTGCTAAATTTTCCAAAACAGAAACAACCCGTTTTCCCCCACCTACCTCCTCTTGTCAGCAGAAATGTRTCATTAGCTTTGGCAGGGTGTAAGTGTGTTCGAACTTGCCTTTGCACAGCTACTTGAGCTTTCTGCAGCAGCAGCAGGTAAGATGAGGGTCAGTAACCAGAGATTGGGGTCAGTTTTCCAGATATCACATTACGTATCTCAATCACTAGCTCTTTCTGGAAGGCTTCATCTAACGACATTAGAGTTTAGCTACCTTTTCAAGCAAGGTCACTCAGTTTYGTCAGATTCAATCTCCATCTTGTGGCTTTTTTTACAGAAAGACCTGAGTYAGATTTGGGCACAGATGTTTCTTAACACATGAGTGGGCTTAGCTTGCTCAGAGGCGATTTGAATACTGAGGGGAAGCTGAAACAAAGCTGAGCTAGTGCTCCAGCCCAACACCTTCTCAGCTGAAAGAAGAGCGGATCGAGCCTCAAAGATCTACAATATTGCAGTGCTCCTTCTGCTGTGAGAGCCTCAGACACAAAACACAATAAATTTCTGCAGTTCAGAAAGTGGCATTTCCTATAACCAGATGGGAGGGATCAGCAAATGTGGCAGCTGGGTTATGAATACACAGAAATAGAAATGAAACCCTTGCTCACAGAGTGTGAAACTGGGGGGAAATGGGATCTTTTTTTGTTCTGGTGTGATGTTTGACTGCCTGTCTAGGTAAATCCCCAACCCCAACCCCTGGCCCTGCTGGAGGTGCCCAAAAGGCTCCTTTGGGACCCTCACAACAAGAGGCAGGAGTGAAACACAGGCAAAAAYAGGGCTGATAGCCATGGGATGTGATTCAGTGGAGATCCATGTAGCTAACTTCTGGTTATTTGCACTCTAACCCTCCAAAGAGTTGCTATTTTTCACAAAAGTCCTATRTTGACGAAGCTGTGAAATATTGTCGCCTGGTGACGTTAGAGCTATGAGATACAGCTCCTTTCCATTGCTGTCCAGATGATTTGTGATTTTCATTACGGCAATATGATAATAAAATCAGCGTCTGGAGAAGGAAAATGACAGACAAAAGCAGAAGCTTGCCAGTAGTATAGGATAACAAAGTCCCTTGCTCTGTCTGGAAATATAAGCCTTTTATATCCATAGAAAGCTATTTAATTCATTCTGCTTAAATTTATTGGTGTGGTGACTTTATACAGGCTTGACACACTGATTYAGTAAAGCTGACCTCTGTTTCTTGTGTCTTCTTTGTTTTCAAACACTGGAAAAGTTCATAAGGCAGTATGGCTTTAGAGGTTAACTTCAGCAATCAGTAGGGAAGAGAGCCAGAAGATGCTGAATTCTGCAAAATGATTGTTTGTAATGGCACCTTTCCAAGGTGATACTGAAAATCTGGGAAAGTGCTACCAGAGGGTTGGAGCTCTAGCACTTTTCTCTGTATGTGCTAGAAATGATGCTAGGGAAAAAAAAAAAGTGGAAACAAAAGTACAAAATGCTGCATAAATAAATGGGTTGATAAAGGAGGAGWAGTTTGACCTTGGTTTAAAGAATGAATAGCAAAAGAAAAAGATACTAAAAAGGACCAACCTTTTTATAATAAGTGGTTAATAAATATCCATCTGAAAATTCTATTTGCCACATAATCACTCAAGTGTAGAATTTTGCAGTGAGATTTTACTTCTGGATCTTTACTCAAATGAGGAGGAGAGAAAAAATATGCAGTAGATTTTTGTCATAAWATATGCTATGATTCTGAAAATAAATATTTCCACAGCATTTCTCTATTGTTCAGCTTGCAGAGGAGTTCACACAAACTACAGTCTACAAACCGTACTCCAGAAAGTAAAAACCTGTCTGAGCTGCATTATAGAAGCATATTTACATGGTTATTTCCATTTACAATCCGTATATGTAATCAAATCCTTATAGTTTTCTTAGAACAAGAATTTTCTTACTTCTTCTATARGTAGACCAATTCAGGACTACCATAGAAATATTGTCTTCAATGGGTTGATAGAAGACTATAATGCATTTAAAAATTGAACCATCTGGTTTTCTTAGGACATTGAATTAGCAGCTTGTTAAAACTACTTTGTTTTTTTCTTTGCAGCTATATGCAGTAAGTCCTTTTGCTTATGAAATATTATTATGACTAAATGCAACTGTGTTTATTTCTCTTTTTAATCACTTACGGTAGTAGCTACACTAACAGCATGTATAACTCTTCATCAGGTAAATAATCCTTGTTAGCTCAGGCTTAGAAAGTTTAGGGTTTTTTTGTAGTTTTAACAGCTTATAAAGAGGAAGAAATCTATAGTATGCATCTAAGCAAATGTATTTTCCAAGTTATTTCTACAGCAAAACAGAAAGTATAGCAGATTAGTCACTGGCCACAAAACACAGTAGATTTAATGGAGTTTTTTTTTAAATTCCAACAATCATAAATCCTTGTTAAATAATGTGACATACACATGTAATCCACTGTTTAGTATACAAAAAAACACGAGCTAACTTAACATAGGCTAATGCATACTTCAAGGTTGTCAGCATCTCGTTTTGATCCTTGTTCTGCTCAAAAGGTCCCAGGCACATTCCACCTAGAACTTTTAATAGAAAACATCAGTTCAGGGTAGTGAATGAAAGATGCTGCTGCTGGTAGATTTGCTTTCATTTTTCAGCAAAAGCTTAATTTATATTTGTATTTTRTGTATTTGCTTCTGAGGCTGTGAACAGAGCTGAACAGAGCTCAAGATATATTTTCAAAGCATATATGCTATCCTTGCATTATGGAATTTTACAGAAAATAAACTTCACAGCAGAATTAAGAGAGGATATAGTCCCTGTCACAGGTGTCTATGGGATGTTTTAAAAAACACCAGCATGATCTGGCAGCCTCCCTATTCATTTCTGTAGGAGCACAGCGCTTCCGTATGTACTAGATTCTAGAATCTTGCCAAATAAACTGTATATATAAGTAAAACAATGGAAATTCATCCAATTCATTTGGATTCCTTCGAATTCATTCATCAATCCTTTTTTTTTTTTTTTTTTTTTT
>NW_020455627.1:11300-60705 GCF_003342845.1 Nothoprocta perdicaria
TTGAGTTGGATGGACAGTATCAGCAGGGACTGCCCGCTATGACACACAGTGGGACAGCCTGGCCAAAAGAGATACTTAATCTCAGAATCACAGAATGATTCTTGGTCTCTGCATTCTTGCAGATGACAACCAGCCACTCTGCATCACCTTTCCAGAGATGGAGGTGAGAGCAGGTGCCTGGGTCCTTCTCCTTGCCCGTTTTGAGACTGGCATGACACTGCTTTCCTTCCAGTCCTCAGGCACCTCTCCCATTCTTCAGGACCTTTCAGAGATGATGGAAAGTGGCTTAGCAATAACATCTGCCAACTCCCACAGCACTCCTGGGTGCATCCCATCAGGTCCTATGGATTTGTGGATGTCAGGTTTGCCTAAGTGATCTCTAAACCTACCTTCCTCAACCAAGGGCAAGTCTTCCTTTTTCCAAACTTGCTATTCTGTCTCTAGAGTCTGGGGTTCCAGAGACTGGCCTTAGTAAAGACTGAAGAAAAGAAGGCAAAGAAGGCAAAATAGGCAGTAACTCTGCCTTTTCTGAGTCTTAAGACTCAGCTTGGGGGTTAGACTGTGAGCAGACAACATCTCCCACTAACCATGAAGTATCTTCACATTTTCTTGCTTTGCTTTTTAAAACCCTTTCATCCTTAATTCTTACTGGTGCAGGTTGGAGAACAAAATGTACTGGGCAGTCTCTGCTCTCAGTTAGTGCTCACTAGTATTAACCATCCTCCTACGCCTCYGGTTTTCTCTCTTAGTAACCAATTAATTCTGAAAATGTGAAAGCTTTGAACTTCTGGTTTTAAACTATATTAAGTGAAATATCTCTACAGAAGAGTAAATGTTTCCAGACCCAAAGTCAAATACAAAGTATAAATAAGGTTTCTTTTATTCAGTTTAGTATGCTTAATTCGCCACAGCTTTTCTCCTCTGATGTGTGCCTCATTCCCGTTGATAAAATATTATCTTTTTAGCCGTATGGCAATAAAATTTGGATGAAGTCTAAGTATGATACAGACAGAAACATGAGCAGAAAAAGAAATTGAAAAATTAGGTAGTACTGCAGACAGACACAGACTCATGAGTTAGAAATATCATAAGAAAATAAGATGAAAGAAATGATTATCCAGTGAATTTATAAATCTTTGGTTATCATTTTTTTTAGATTGGAATTTGTGACTAGGAGAAAATTAGGAATGGTTTCAAAATGCTAAAATGATGTTTAATTGTAGCAAAAACTTTCTCTAACTAGTCTATCAATTTATTATTAGTCTGTTTACAAATTTAACAATTCACAGTCCTGGGATAGCTGGTTTCTTCTTGAATATAAAGAAGTCATTGACAGAAATGAAAGAAAAAATTCAGGTCATTAAATGAGCCCCTGGGGGAAARAAAGTAAGGTGCTATGAATACATGAGCATCACTCAGTGAGGCAGCGTGGTCAAGGACATGCCTTATATGGGGATCTGAAGTAGCCCAGTTGATGCATCGATGAAACTTCTCATGCTAGCAAGTTGGAGTTTGATTTTGAACTCTGTATGTGGGTTTGTTAACTGACCACTTCAGAAAAGAAATGAAAGATACACTCTGGAGACTAATAATGAAAATGAGTGTGTTAATGTAATAGAAATAATCACATATCTACAAGGGGATCTTGTGCACACAAGCTTGGGTTTCAGCTGCATGGGTTAGATCTCACCAGCGCRTTGGGGCTCACCAGTGAGTCTTGGCATCCTGATATGTGTCTGGGGATGAATTCCTTTTAAAGATAGTGAGCAACTCCAGGTCTTGGAGGAAGTTGGAATAGAAACAGGCCCCTTAGCAAACAGCTTTGGTCTGTGGGCACCAACCATCAGGGCAAGGAAAGTAGGCCAATATCTGTCTGTRCTTCCTGTAGGTTCTCTGAGAAAAAAAAATGTAACGGTCTGGTGGGAAATAAGATCATATTTCCATTTTGAGGTCTGGTTTTGGTAAAAAGAAAAATAAAACAGAAAAGCAAAAGGAAAAAATAGTTTCTAAGCTCTATATATGCCTCAGAAAGGCACCTAAATGTAGCATGTCTCCATTTCTACTTCTCGGGGACAGCCTGCTTTCAAAATTAACCTCTCACGCTTTCTCCTGAAGCTGTGTGCTAATTCCTCCACCATGACAGAGCGAAGATGTCCATACGGAAGGCAACTGCTGCACTTTGTAGCATGTGGTAGATGCCTCTGCAGCTGAGACTATGACAAGCCTTGGTGCAATAGGAAGAACGGGCCAGCTCTAGGACTTGCCACAGCTGAAAGGCCACCATGTGGCACGTCCCATTTCCCTTTGAACCAAGGGGCTGCAAGCACACGCAGGCAGCAGCTGCTCCCATTTTCCTTGGTGCACAGGTTAAAAGCACTTGACAGTCTACAGTTCTGAGTGAAAGACTTCCCTCTTCTTTGGTGCATGTGTGTTGTCAGCATAACGTGATGGGGTGGCATTTTTTATGTGAGAGGAGCTTTTTCTTCTTCCACTCTTCGAGCCAAATCCTTGAAAACATTCTCAGTGGAACTTTACCTGCAGAAAATCAGGCATATCCTCCTACCTGCCTTTTTCCCCCCTTAGAAAAAACATATGGTAAGTAAAAAAACACAAGCTGGCAGTACCTGTAGGAAAATCTGTGTACTGGGTCATGTTGTCTTTTAGCAGCAGTTATGTCTGCACTGAATATTTCAGTTTGAGCCTCTGATCTCTTCTATTGTCTAATACGAAGATTTTCACAAAAAAAAAAAAGATAGCAGCATTTGGTTGATCTTCTGTCATTTCGTTTCAATCCCAAGGAATTGGCCAACCTGGTGATTTTAGTGGCGGGAGGGCTATGTGGTCACACAATACCTTTTCTTCACTGCCTCTAGAAATGCATCATTTTGCGTTGGAATGTTGCCAGGCTGCTTCCGCCTATTAAACACTGATGTTCTATGAATAAGCCTTTAAGGTAACTATAGCAAAGAATAAGGAAAAAAAAATATTACTTCATGAGACTGAACTGAGTGCATTTTATTTTCATATGCAGTACATTTTCTCTTTTATTTCTGGCCCCATGATTCTAGGGAGAGCATAGCTGAGGATTTGCAAGAGTAAAAGCTACATCTATCAGGCAGTATCTTAGCACTATCTCTCTTCACCAGGCCACTGCTGATGAGTGGTTAGATTTGAGAAACACAAGAATATTCAGTCCTACAAAACTTCATCAGAAACTGATTTGTTAGCTATAACTTCTTGAGGTTTGTGAAATTGAGGCAGACATTTAATTTTATAGCACTTTCATGTTCCTTTACTCGTTTGGCTTTTAGCTGTTTCTGAAAGTCTGAGAAAGGGTTGTCTCGGCTGTTCATTTTGACATTTTGCCAGAATTCTGACATAGTCAAAAATGGTAAATACCAGAAATTTCACCCATAAACCTTTCTTTCCCTTGAATTCCCCTTTTATTGCCCTTGAATTCTGGGGTATTCACAGTTTGAGTAAAGAATCAAAGCAGTGGCYGGTTGTCATTGTGCCTCTGCAAACACACCTTTCTCTCCTCAACCCAAAGCACAGTTAGCTGTGAGAAACAATATCACATAAAATAACTTGCAATACATTTGTTCAAACCCGGTGTATGAACATTGAAAGTTTGGGAGGTGCATATAAATCAAATGGGGGTGACAAATGTCCCAGTATCTTAAATTGTTTCATATGTTCTTCATTTGCCTTATGCTCACCTACCTATCACAAGGAACATGATGGAGAAAGAGGGAGCTGACTCATTTTATTGTAGCTAATGTGCACATTGCAGCCTTTGGTCCCCTAAGCAGCCTGTGCAAGGCTGCCTCTGTCCTTGGCTGTCTCAAGGCCAACTGTGATAGACTCTTTCCTAAGATCTTGGCTAATAGGGAGGACAAAGTGAAAATTGCTCCAGAAATGGAATGAAGTTTGGGAGGGGAAAAGGGCCAGGGAAGGGGAAAGGGATTCCAAAAGTAACTTGGATTCAAGCAAATTTGTCGGTTATTGTGGACAAAAATCTAGTTATAATTAAAATATTTTTGACACATATAATATCTCTATTTTGATATGGAAGGCATGACATTAATTTGGAACTGAAAAATTGATCTAAATTAAAGCACAATCATGTTCAAAATTGTAAATTACCCTCAGAGAAAGCAGAACAGAGCTTGTGTTTGGCACAGAAATTAAATAGTGGTTTCCTTTTTTTTTTCTACATCAATGAAAATAAATTTCAGGGCAACTTCAACAGATTCATTTTGAATTTTTTATCACTGAACTGAAAAAAAAAGAACATTATTCTACTCCAAAGTCTCTTAACTCTATCCATTCTTATTACCTTATTTCTCCCTCTTCATTTTTTAAAGTAAATATGCTTTCCAAGTTGCACTATCAGAATATAGTAGCTGTTAGGCAGTGTCTGATGCCCATCCTTATTACCTCATGGATATAAACTTGATATTTACACTAAAAAATTTGTTCAGGTGAGGAACAAGACTTTTCATCCTATAGACCTTGGTAACATTTGGCAATAGGCCACCTGCCTTGAAAACAGATGAGTGCGTGTCTTCTGGCACCCATCTGACACAATACAGGAAGACTTGGCAGGGGCGATATGAGGACTAGACCATGAGGTGCTTCCTATTGTTCCATCTGACCCTAAACACCTCCCTCCTCTGCTCAGATAGCACTTCCACAAGGTGATAAATAGTACCAGCAGGAACGCAGCTCTGAGCCACGCTCCCTGAGAAGTTGCCACGACTGGAGAGTTATTTTGCAGCAGCGGTGACAATACCAGCAGCTTCCACTTGGCATTTGTCAGTCAGACCCTGTCTAGCCCCAGGGCTCAACCAATTTGTTAGAAGTCATAAATGGCATTCAAACAGATGGACATTAGTTCAGGCAGCGAAGACATCCTGTAAATTATGTGGATCATAAACTCGGTCCAAGTCCATTATAGGCAGTGGGAATTTTGCCATGGAGTTGGGTAGAAGCTAGATCAAACTGAGCTGGTGTGGGTGTAGATGAGCAGGATTTACAGCCATCTTCAACACGTATCTGCCACTAGCCTACGTTACAGGGATATTTTATCCCCTGTTCACCACCGCATTGCATTAATTTTCAAGACCAGTTAGGGTGAGAAAGTGTCCAAGATCACTCAGCTGGAAAGACGAATTAAACAGGAGTGACCCCAGGACAGACCTCGTTTCTGTATTTCATTGGGGAGTTGACCAGGAGTGTCCTCCCATTGCAATATTCAGTGCATCCTTCCCTTCTCCAGTCCCAAGGGAATTTATACCCTGCCAACCCCCTTGCTTCTGTACCCCACCCTCTACTTTCTTTCCTTCTCCTGCTCTAGCCTACTATAGGAGGGCTGTTGCCCCCATGAAGTTTTGTCTACAGGAAATCATATCATAACATAAAATAATCATAAACTGAACATATCATATCATATCATATCATATACTAATATAAATCTATTAACGTGCCAAGATATCTAGGCAAAACAAACTTAAAAGATAGAATGCAACTTAAAAAAAATTTGAGTTTTCTTTCACAGCTTAAGGGATTAAGAAATGCACCCAGGACTTCCCTCTAGCAGAGCACATCTGAGTGAGTCTGAACGTACAGTTTTCTCTCTCATACTTAATTTGTTACCTTCAAAACTCAGTTGTGAGTATAATCTCAATTTTCCATCCTAACCTCTCTCACAATACTCAGACTTAAGAACCATTTTCATGATTTTTTTTGACCTGMTTTGAAATACTTAATGATTTAGGAGGTAACCATATGGTTAACTTAGGWCAGCAGAAATTTGCAAAGTTCACAGTTCAGAAGGTCACTACTTTACTGAAGAAAGGTAATTATTATAACCAGCAATGTTTGTTATAACATTGGCAATACAAGATACTGACAGATCTCTTGCTACGTGAATTTGCTACAGATTAATGTGTTATCTAGAGAACCAAAACAGAGTTTTGAAAAGAAGATTTACAAGTAGTCACAAAAAAAAAAGTGGTTGCTGGCTTGAGTCACAGAAGAACTGGAAGAATACAGAGCTAAAAGGACTTCAGGAGGCTGTCAGGTCCAAACTGCTCAAAGCAGGATCAGCTATTCCTTGCTTTCTCTTAATATTTGCCCATCCTGTTCTGAAGGCCTTCATTATCCTACAATTCCAATGTTCTACTGCCCTTACCATTGCAATTTCTATTACCTAATTGAATCTTTTCTGCTAGAGTTTGGGCATATTATTTCTTGCCTGAGTCTCCATAGCCCCAGAGAGAAAAAAGTTCCTACATCCSTATAGCAAACCGGTAGATACTAGATTTTCACCATGATTTATTTTAGGCAGACCATTGAAGTTCTTTAAGTATTTCTCTGCAAGGCCATCATTTTTAGACCTCCAACAATTATTATATCTTTTCTCTGGACATATTCCTGGAAGTGTAATGCTGAAAATGGAGTATTATGCCCCGGTTAAGGCTCTGCCAGTCATCACTGGTGTGCAGAACAGACAGATGACTCAGTCTGTGTTGCAAGCAATTTTCCAGCTCATGTAGTCCAAAATGGCTAAGTCCTTTTTCTCTGTGATGGAACATTGCTAACTAATAATCAATCCCCTTTTTTGAAGAGCTACTATATAACTGTTCCCCTCCCTCACCTATGACTGTGATTGCTCCTGCTTAAAATAACACCTCTTACTTGTCTTTACTGAGAGCTGATATATTTTTCAGACTATTTTTTCCATTTTGTCATGACTCTTTTGAATTCATCTGTTGCCATTCGTCTCTTCTTCCCAACTTTCTCCCCCTCCATGCATCCTATCATTATGCATTTGATAAGCATATTCCATATTTTGTTGTCAAAATCATTAATGAGAACACTGAAGACAAAATCAAGTCTGGAGTAGATGCCTGCAGAATCACTCTCTATGTGATCTACAGAGAACTCTATGGGCATGTGTTTGTACCCATTTTGTACCATCTCCATTGTAGTTCCACCCTGATCATGTTCCAACAGAAGGAGATGAGAGCACCTCTTTCCCCTATAAACACCTAATAAACATATCACCTGAAGGTGCTAGTGTGGATCCAGGTCCCTTTAGGCAGAAATAGAGACTTTAGGCAATTTTTAAACTTCATGGTTTTCTTGAAGGTCTCAACCTTCAMGATCGGTAGATCTACGTAATGAGATGAGAGACCTCCTCAGTGAGCATTTCTTGATCTGCATCATATTTTTCCTGGTGCTCAGCCAGTGCCGTGTTCTCTCCCTGTGGCAATCCTCATGGAATCAACTAGTGATTAGTCCACATTCAATGGCTAAGAGCAATGACTTTGCAGTAACGTGGCAAACAATGATGAATGATAACATGTAACAGCTGGTGCATGGTCTCGGACATGGAATCCAACCCACAAGATGAGAGGACTGCTGCCCAGAAGGCAGGACTCACCCTTAGTCTCCTAAATTTCTGCTTACAGAACTACCCAGGACAGCAAGGAACTTGAGGTACAGTCACGTCAGCTAAAGTATTAACGGAGGTAGTTGTTTCCTGACTGGGATTTATTGTATAAGGAGCTAAAAACACAATATCTGTTCTCTTCTATCTGATTATTTTCTGGCTCTCAGCAGAACCCTGAAGCCAAGTGACAATACATATTAATCTGTCATATAGAAGAGACAACAGACAACAAAGAAATGAAGGTATTCCTTGCTGGGTAGGTAGAAGAGTAGGAGTGCTGCTGATGCTGCAGGGTCAGCAGAGTCCCAGGTCATGGTGCGCATGAGCAAAGGTTCTATGACAGGCTGAGCTTTGTCAGGGGTGAGAAGCACTTGTGTAGCACTTGTGTACCTCCTGCTTTGGAAGACAACCTGGGCCATCTAGGTAGGCTGATTTATACCCGCCTTGCTGAAGGCTACCAGTCTCTGCAGCACATTGGCCACATTTAGACTCACAGCACTTAGGCCAGCTTTCTTCTTTGTACCATTGCGTAGCYGTGGAGTATAATAATTGTGTTTCAGTACTTTTTGGTCCAAACTGTAGGAATTAATTGGATGGTTCTGTTACATTTGCAGAATGACGTTTGAGGTGCAACTGAGGGAGAACAGGAGTATTTTTCAAGGTACAAGGCCCCTGGGATRATGCAGAAGTCAAATCCTGGGCGGCTTACAACTGTGTGGCCCGCTTGTAGACTGTGTGGTGAAGTAGCCTGTCAAATGGGCTCATTTTCCTATTGGAAAGGATTAATTGTTTCGTTCTAGAAACAAATCTAAGAGCAAAGTTGCCTGCAATATGGAAAAAGAGACAGGCTTTATGTGTGAGAAATATGAMGGCTAGTGGTCAATAGGCACAATTTATTCAAGATTCTTACCAGAGTTACTGCAGAAAAATGCTTTCAAGAGCAGTAATATATCAGTAATTTCAGCTGCATTGCAATTCAGGCATCAACAATCAGATCCAATCACTGGGTATTTTTTTGTTTGTTTGTTTATTTGTTTGATTGATTATTTCTCTCTCTTTTTTTTCATAATGACAGGAGTTGAAGGAGCTGAAGAAAAGAGGAAACGTGATTGCAAATTGTCATCTGTAAAAGACAAAGCTGATCATCAGCAAATAAAAAGGAGACTGTTTCAGAAGCAATGGCAAAGCAGTAAGAAGATGAGCTGTGCATACCTTTTGGGTTGCGAATATCATATCACCAATACGTGTTTTGCTTGCAGATTTCCTGCAGCACCAGCTCATAAAAACAYGACACAGTGAATTAGGACAAATGGCAACAGGAGAAATGAATCAACACAAATTGAACCATATTAGTCGCAAACAAGGCACTAAGTAAAGCATTTGCATTCGACTGACATTTTTGAACATTGCTGTTAATTCTGTGCATTTTGTATTTGATTTGAATATGGCCAATTCTCTGAACTACTGACATCTACTGAGACTTTAGGAAATGTGACATATAAATAGACAGAGATCCAATGCCTGGTAATGCATTGGAAACACCTATGTATTGAGCAATATTCTAACTCATTTGTATTGAAGGTAAAAGGACAGAGTGAGCTACAGAAGCACTGGCAATATTTCATAGTCCTTTATTTTTTACCTGCTGAATGCTAATTCCTGAGATTGATTCTTGGGTCTGTAGAATGCAAACAAGAAATGATTATGTTTTCTTCCAAATTATTACAAAGAATAAGCCAATGATTATCTTCCAATCTAAAAATTTCCCTACAAGCTTCTGTTCAGAATTCTCACCAATCTTCTTGACTAGCAAAGAGCTTAYATACAGCCCTCTACATTTTATTGTTAATATGGTTTAATTCTCATTCTCCAAAATTGAATAGACAAGCTTGTCTGGAACAGCTGTTCCCAATCTGTAGGTGCAAAAGCCAGAGCCTTAGAATGAGGCATGGGTCAGGTATGTGGAAATAGATTAGCTGCAATAGATTCATAACTGATATAGTTCTTTTCTGTTTCCAGGTTGGACCTCAATGTTTGCTACAGGGTTCATGGTTCAATATTCCATGTCTTTCAGGAAGGACAGCCTTGCTTGGCCTGGTCTCCAAGAATCCTCTTCCAAGACACTGTGCAGAAAACATTGTCCCAGTTTCCTTGTCCAGGTTTCCTTGTCCAGGTTTCCTTCCTGCAGCCAGGAAGATTTAGCAAACACACAGATGGAAGTTATGGGTCTGGGCACTGGTGAAAGGAAACAGAGCAGGTCTGAATATCCTGTATCCAAATGTCATGATCATTGAAATATCAATCCAAGCGGATGATGGTCRTAAAATTTCATATCTAATTTCCATGACCTATTCTGATCAGTCTCTGACATCTTTTCAGATCCAAAACTCGTTGTAATAACAGCTGCCTCTGACAATACTATAGCATTTAGCACCATGAGGTTCTGGCTTTAGTTGGGTGCCAATGTAATAAAAATARTAATGGGTTGTCTGAATGGGAAAATTAACTGGATTAGCTTTACCAGAATATGCTGTTTGACAAAGACAGCTGTGGAGCAGACTCCCATGGTGAGCATTCCCACTCTGCACAGGACCGTTCACCAGTGTGACCGTTCACCAGAGTGCTACCAGTCACTGATCGTAGCAATCCCCGCATGCCTCATCACTCCTCATAGACTGTCTTTAAAAGGTGCAGTCTGATGCTATTTGCTGTAACATAGCCATTTTGTTTTAGTTTCCCAAAGTGGCAAAAGCTGGTTTTCCCGAGTCCCAAACATCCGTTCTTTCTTTCAGAACCACTTTTATTATCAGGACAGAGGGTGGGCAGGAAGCTAGAACTTGGTCATATAGGTAACACAAAATGTGAGAAGATGAAAGCTTACAGAGTAGTATTAAATTACAATATCTAAAGCAATTAATCAAATTATGTATAATGATTCTAATATTCCCCTTATATGCAGTTTCTGTTGAAACTGAAATCAGAGTTTTCAGCAAGGGTTGTGCAGAGTACTTATGGATTTTAAATCTTGCATTACCATATTACCCAGTCCATGTCAGATGCTGATACTACACTTGGCACTGTTCCTTGTAATGCAAAAAAAAAAAAAAAAAAAAAAAAAGAAGAAAATGTTTTTTAAAGAAATGTTGCTTAGTTGTGTGGTTCACAAGCTCTTCTAAATTGCAAGCCCCTAAAATATTTCAATGGAAACTGAGGACTTTTTTAGAAATTTCATATACTGCAAAGATTTTTTTGGATTTTTTTCCCCAGTCATCAGTCACCGGTGAGAAACAAGCCTTGTGGGTTTATGGGTCACACACTGAGAGGGATAGACAGAGCCTAGTAAACATAACACTGTACTGGGGTTAAGGCTTCTGAGTCCCTATAATGAAGATTAGGTATCTGAAAGCCTTTTAAAGCCTTGGCATCAGGCATAATTTGCACTTTGGAGTAAGGATAGGGACACAGACAGCAGTTGCAGAGTAGCAGGAGAACTTTAAGTTTACTCCATATCCTAACTGGTGTCTTGTCTGTGTCCTGAGGCAATAACCTTTGCTCTATTCATGCAGTGTGCATTTATGGAACTGAAGTTCCACCTCTAATGTGTATTGTAGCGTAAAAAATTCAGCAACAGTACATGTGGGCATTTATTTTAACACAAAAATAGGTACATATTCCTTTTACTCTGACTCATATCTCAGACCTGATTTCTTGCCTTGCTGTAGAGTGTAAAATCAGTACCACTGAATCCTTCGGCACCGTAAGGAAGAGTGCTGTGACCTACAGCTATTCTGTCTTCTTTGTGAATGGACAAGCCAGGGCTGTATTTCTTCCAGCTACAGCACTTGGCTTTCTGTTAACGTCTGAATTGGTCCCTTTAGTCAGGCTAGACAGGTAGAAAGCTGATAGTTCAGACATTGTAAGTCTAGGAGAAGAGCACATTAAAGACAGTAACTGGTAAAGTGTCTTTCTGGGTGACAGTCTCTACCACAGAGTAAAACTCCAAAGTTGGTGGCCACTCCTAATACATGCCCACTACTTCAAAACTGCATTTGGCCATCGGAGGCACCTTGGGGTTTGCTCATTTGGCTTCACAGAACCTGGTTACCTGGTTTTATTTCTGGGATTTATTTGTTGAAGTTAACCATATTTTATTAATCCCAGAATTAAGAGCTGAACTACAAAATACACTATCAAAAGCACTAGATGCATCCAGTAGACGATGGTGTGCTGGAGGTGAGCCATTTGGGATGTGTCTGGGCAGGTTTTGAGGGCTTCTCCGAGCTCTGCAAGGCTCTTTCTTGTCACCCTTCCTCCTTTCACAGCAAACCAGCACCAGCATGGTGTATATTAACACCTCGCATGGCCAGTGGTGGCCAGACATAGGACAAGAGGTTTCAGACACAGAAAGCTCTGTCTGAAACTGAGGAAAAACTTCTGGACTATGAGGGTGCGAGAGCACTGGAGTAGGTTCCTTAGAGATGTCATGGAGGTTTTCACAACCTGGCTGGACACAATCCTGTGCAATGTGCTCTAAGTGAACCGTTCTGCCAGTTGGTGACACTGTGATTTTCCTAGAACTATCTTGGACCACGAAATCCTTATGCTGAAATGAAGAACAGATCCTTCTCAGACTGAGGAGAACCCTGTGTTGCTATAGTGAAATATTAAAGAAACATTAATTATCTAAATAAAATTATCTAAAATGAAACATTAATTATCTAAAATAAAACAAAACAAAAAGAACCCAACCATACTATGAAGATTGCTCAGCTGCACAGGTATATACATGCTTTGGGAAAGGAAGAAGCCATGAAACGGTGGACTGACTGGGCCCAAAGGAGAGAAGAGGAGGCCGCTGTGGAGGCCCTGCTGCAGGGCACAGCCTGGGTGCCAGTTCACCCAGCGCCACAGCAGGGTGCTTGGACCAGGCACCCAGCTCAAATTTTGCTGCAGACTTTGGACATGAGACACAAAACCTCATTTCAGGCAGTTTTCACAACACTGTTTTGCTTTCTCTCTCTACCTGGCATCAGGCTGTGTGAATGGAAGGAAAATAGAGCAGGCAGGTGGCAGGTTTTGGAGGACTGAGGCCTGGTGCCAGGAGGAACATGAAGATTAAAGTTTTAATTTTTATATCAGCTGTTTTGCCTGTTTTATCTTGTGGCCTGTTTAAACTTTTGCCTTCACATAGTCTGGAAAGTGTCCTCACTGCTTCCACTGCTGTGTTGTAGGCTGATTACAGTCTACGACTAATTTGTGGATAAGGGCTCACAAAGTAAAAAGAACAACAACAAAAAAAAACTAATAAAGTTGCATATGTCTGAGGAGAATAAAGTAACCAGCTCCACCTTGTAAAGATGAAGTAGAGGAATAGCAGATGGCAATTTTTACTAGCATGCCAGTACTGTGTAATGTCTCAGGATTGGATGATGTATTTCAATCTCTTTTTTTTTTTTTTTTTTTTTTTAATTGCTATAAAAACTAACACACAGCAGGAATCTAGTCATCAAAAAATCCAGAGAAAGTTAGAATTAAACATTCTCTTCTGTGGGACCTTACACTGAGATGGCATAATTGGTAAGGCTGGTGTCCTCAGTGCTGCTAAAGAAAAGACTTTCAGTCACATTTTACACTTTTATTTGGATTTAGGTCAACAACACAGATAAGATACTTTGGTCAAACACAAGAACAGGTTGCTCTGCTGCTCTTTGCTGGCTGCAATAAACAGTAACGTGGAAAAAAATGCTGGTTCTTACTGAACACTGAATGTAAATCTTGGATTGGCACATACAGCTAATAAATACATTATTTGCACTTAGCATTTTAAAAACAGAATTGCACATGCAAGATGTAACCAGGCTACTGATTACTTTCACCATTGTCCCTTTACTATTTTTACTTTTTAAGCTCTTTCCTTGCCTTGTTTTTCACAGTAAGAAAGACGAATGCAGCAATTTGCTGCTCTACCCAGTATTTCGGTGATTGGTCAGCTGATTTTGACAGATTCAGCAAAGGTCACATTGCGTCCTTGATAGAATTGGCATCTCTGCATCTCTTCTATAGCTTGACGTGTAACATTATGCACTGTAGATAGCAATGGAAATCCACTGGAGTGAGGCAAGAGGTCTGCCTAAAAGCTGACAAGGAAAGGCTTATATCAAGCAAAGATAGAGTAGAAGGACTGATGTGAGTGCAGTTCTTACAATATCAAGAGYAAATATTAGTACCACACAAATAATGACATATCAATAATATATTGTACAAGCTTATGCAGCAACACATGTTGATTTGCAACATTGTACAGTTTAAATCTAAAGTGCACAGCCTCAATCTGAGGTGACAAAACAGTACTATCAATATAATAAAGGCAACACAATTACAGACACAATTTATTTCCTCTTCTTACTTCATGTCCTCATATTACATTGAACCAATACTCCATTTTTCTGTTTTAGATGAAATTAAAACCACATTGCACTTTTTTTCTTCTCTTCAAGTATCTTTGAGACAGCAAAACAATATTGCTTTACAAACAAAAGTTGGCCACTTAGGCAAAGTTAAAACCAGAACTTTAGTAGGGTTATAAGTAGACAGGCCCAAGCCACAAAGTTCTTACCAACATTTCCAGATATTGAAGGGAAAAAGGGTACATATAAGTTTCCATGCCAGTGTCATTCCTAATGCTAAGGAATGATGCAGCAAGTAAGCAAGCTCTGCAAGAGGTTTCTAAACCTCTGCCATGGTCTCTAAAAATGCTTGTGTGGCTCTGCATGGGCTGTATTAGCCAGATCTAGCCTTATCTCATTTTTTTCCAGCAATTTCAAAATCCCTTGAAAACAATGCTGAAGCCCAGTAYTGGGAGAAACCTTTGTCAAATCTGTTTGGCACTCTGACTCCATTACTGCCATTCAGAGTGTACTTGCATTTAATTTAGATCATGTCTTGCAGACTGGTACATTTATCAAAGTCCCTACCTTGATAATGTAGCTGTGGAATTTTATGGTATTTTTTTAAACAGAATTTCAGTCAAATTTAATTTTCAATGTAATTTGATATTGCTTGCAAAAGAAATGGTTATGACACAAGCAGGTAGTCACATATGTGACTTTTTTAGATAGGCTTTTTTAACACAGAGCAAAGAAACTGTATATTGATTGTGCGTCTGCTCAGTTAGGCCATGTGGGAAACATAATTAGGAATAATAGCATCCTATTGTTGCACTGTAATTGATCTTATTAAGTGGTTTTAAGAGCTGCAGTACTCTTGAGGTTTTCAGTAATCAACCCTGGAGATGTACAATCCATGTGACATGGAGGAATGAGGCACTGGTACCTCTTAAAAATATATGTGGGCTTGTGTTTTAAAATAAGCAGTGAATAAACGTTCGAGGCACCTCCATCAAAATAAAAAGAATCCTAGTTAATTTTCAGCTTCTGTCCTTGCAGTTTCATAACCCATATAAAATAAAATCTTTAGTTTACAAAATAGGATTTTATATATATATATATATTTCCTTTTGTAAAACTATACCTATTTAAATATATTTGAAATGTTGCTATAGGTAAATTAGAAATTCTGTTCTAATACTACGAAAAAGACAAAATACTTTCACTTATAAGCATACAGCTTGTATACTTTGTTCCTCACTATCTTCCTTCCCCCAATTTGATTTTGTCACCATTTTGGGCAAATTTGGCATCATTCTGTCTGATTACTTTTAATTTAAAACAGTCACTGTGTTAAAACTGGGGAGAAAAATTGTACATATTTTCTGCTCTTCCTTATATATTTCAATGCAGCTTTTTGAGTAGCTAATTATTAAAGAGGTATTCTAAAACTCAGGAAAGGACTTTAAAGGAGCCATGTTTCTTGATTTTAAACTGCACTCAACTCCAACGCCACAATATAGAAATAGATTTACTTTGGAACAAACCACAAATACATTCGCACAGTTTGTGACAACTTAATTGTCTACTTAGAGGTCCAGGAACAGCCTTTTACGCTCCATTATTATAAATCTTGYCCCAGACGTTCAATTTCATCAATCAGGAAATCAATGTCTTGATGAGTTGCTGCTGGGTTTGAGATGACCATCCGGAAGAAGTTCACTTTGTCTCCCAGAGGCTGATAGCTCACCATGGTTGTTCCATACTCCATCATCCTGGCTTTTATCACTGGGGCCACCTTTTTGCACAACAAAAAGCAGGAGGTCATTACCATTACAGCAAAAGGCAGGTGATTATTATTATTATCACAACAAAAAGTGGAGCACGTTCTGTTTTTCTATGAAGAGCTGCAAGAAGCAGTTAAAATGAAAAGAATTGACAAAAAAATTATTGACAAAAAATAATAACCTCTGTTAAGGAATATATGTCTTTTTGAAAAGATATTGGCTTTATCCTTTTCTTTGTGCTGTTCTTAAAATCACTGGGGATTTTTCCCCCCTACTTTCTCAAGATTGCTGACATACAATTGGCACACAGTAACTGCTTTCTCTTTGTATCCCTCAAACATATTCTGCCATCATTTTCCATCTTTTTTTTTACATGCTAGAGCGGCATTCTATGATCAAGCTATTGTTATGTTTGCCCAGTTTGCGGACTGCAGTTTACATGAGCTGCAGGGAAAACAGCCAGAGCTCAAATAAGTAAGTGCTTCAGCAGAGAGGCAGATACACGGAATACAAACTGGGAGAGCACAGCAAGGTGGTGCCAGGCTCACCCTTAGTGTAATGTCCATGGAAGTGTCACTTGAAGAATACAGATGGGTGGCCTTGCCCTGTGCCTCCCTGGAGATCAGTGGAGGGATTGGTGCCTGTCAGGATGTCAGGGCTCATCACACGATATCCTGGATATCGTTGCTTACCTTTGTAAGGCGGCTCATCCTCTCTTCGTTATCTTCCATTCCGCGTAAACTGGGAGGTATATACCAGAAGCAGACATTTGTGTGCTGAGGCTAAACACAGAATAATAATGGTTCAGCCTGTAAGAAATGCTCATAATATCTCAATTGCAATTATGCTCATGCTTTTCCCTTCTCTCGTACATCATATTGTGACAGCAATCAATGGCTTTCATTATTATAGTCCGCTGAGAGTCATCATCATTATTAATGCAGAAAGGATAATTTTAGGCAATTTATTCCCAGGATGTCAGATGCAGAAACACATTGCCCAGCTGTGCAAATATATTTATCCCCAACTGGGAAGCATCTAGACTTTGTAGGTGCTGTCCCCTCAAGAGGCTGAAAGGAACATGTGGGCAAGACAACAGTCCATTAGAGATAATTCAGATGTGAGGACCATGTCAATTACTTTTATTACATGACTGCATAATGAAGAATCTGGTCTTGTAACAGGCCTCACAGATGGCCTAAGCTTTTCTTACACTTGAGAAATTCACTGCTTCTCAGTTTGGTGCAGTTAGCTCCTGTAATAATATGCATGTATTTAGCATGTTGGTGCACCTAGCTGACATGGAAACACCAGGTAGAAAGGCACCAAGAAGACTCCACTGACACTCATGCATTTTTTTGCTGTCTCCCAGCAGTTGCTTGCCTTGCTACATTCCTCTTTGCTGGCTGCTAAATGCAAACTCTCCCTGCTGTCGATCCCCTCAATCATCACAAGACCTAGCAGATCAAATTCAGTGATGGTGCATGATTAGATAACACAGTGGCATGTGCATGTGGGATCTATCAAGAAGCGTGGGGACACATATCCCTGCACTGCAGAGCCAGCACTTCACTTAACTATACCAAGGGACAATATGCAAGTATGGAGAGCAGAAAAAGCCACAGGTCAGAGGAAAAAAGCCAGAAAAAGATGGTTTTTCACCCTTACAAGGAAAACACCTATGTGACAGAGGTGCCTGTGCCAGGCCACATGCACAGGAGTGCTGCAGCCAAGTGCAGGACAGAGCCGCAGAGCCAGGGGCACCAACAGCGCAGGCTGTAGCCTGACCCTGCCAGACACCTCGCCCTGGGGGGACCATCGCAGGTGGAGCTGCTGCCCCTGCCCTTGTGGAAATGACACACYTGAGACATCTAGAGCGGTCGCCTCTGGCACTCCGGCCAGCCCATGCACGTGGCACRGCAGCGGGGAGCAGGGCAGGCTCCTCCACCCACAGATCTGCAAAGCAGATCTGATGCTCTGGCTGTGAGCAGGGGGACCCAGGTCCTCACAGCCTCTTGCCATTACCAAGAGGCTCGTTGTCACTGTGTGAATGCTGCTCTAGGCTGAGAGACCAGGGCTGAGCTCTCATGGGGTGAGACTGTATGGACGGAAACGCTGTGCTCAGTTGCTTCATCTCTCTTGCCCTGGGAGCCCATAAAGAAGGCTGAACAACTGCTCTTATAAGGGACACTGCTTTTTGTCACACATTTTTTGGTTTGACCTGTTAGTAACAACCCACTACTTGACTAAAGCATGTGCTGGTGACCAACAGGGATACTAGGTTGCAGTACATACCTTTCCATCAAACACCATTTCATAACCTTCTCTGTTCTTTATTTTATTATAGAGGTACTCTGCAAGTTCCAAGCACTTGTCAATTTGTGCTTCAAATCCCGTGGTTCCCTTTGAAAAGAGAGAGAGAGAGAGAGAGAGAGAGAGAGAGAAAAGAAAAAATTAAAGTTTTGTGATTATCTGTCCTGTGAACTGACACAGTGACAGGAACATGCAGCACTTGTCAAATCAGCAGTACAATTCACTTCTCAGGAGTCTCTTTGGAGAGATTAAGGATCTGGTTCTGTCAGATGAAGGACACTTTCYAATGCAGAGCTCATCCATCTCTCGCTTGTGCCACTGACTGCCCTGCAATCACCTCTGCAAAACAAGCACTAGATCCAGCTCAGTGCTGAGCAAAGTATTTGCAGCACCTCTGATGAAGGGCGCTCTTGGTGGTGGTTTCTGTGCAGAGGCAGCCTGGGCTAACAAGGACCAGGGCCTCTAGGAAAAGGTATTGAGCTCCATACACGGGAAGCCTTGTATTTCTGCCAGGACAGGGGATTGTAATCTTCCAGAAGGGACGAGCTGGTACCTTTATCTAGGCATTTATTTTCATTGAAATAAAATACAAAATGGCCAGATGTTTTCAGAGACCAGCTTGAGGCCTGTAGTAGTTGAACAGTCTGTTCAGGTACTGCTCCATCTCCACCACATTCGCATCTTCTCTTTCCTAACAGCAATTCCCACTCCTTCTTCCTGGCAGGAGCCACTGTCCTCTGGTTGTGAGGMTCCTGCAGTCCCCAGCTGTGAGGCCACAAGCCATGGATCACAGCACGGGGCAGGGGAGAAGGAGGTGGACATCTGGGAGAGATAAACTGCTTGAGCAACGTGCGTCCTACTTGGTAACGCAAATGTCACACATGGACACGAGGACACAATAAAACAGCACAAGGAAGTATGTGCTCTATGGGAAGAAATGTCTTTGAATAATGGGTGTGTGTCCGGATAAACCTGATCTGGTGCTGCAGAACTGACTCCGAGCCCAGGCCACTGTCCCTCTGGGGACAAAGCTTCTGGCATGGGGGGAGATAGTGCAGCCCCAGAGAAGGCCCCACGGCTAAGCTTCTGGCATGGGGGGAGATAGTGCAGCCCCAGAGAAGGCCCCACGGCTTTCTGAGACCACTCGCCACTGCAGCGAGGCCAGCCCGTCCCACAGCCACGTCAGCCACAGAAGGGGGCCGCCCACAAGGCCTCCTTCGCAGGCTCCCACTCCTCCAGCTATATTTGTTGTCTGCCGCAGAACTGTTTTCAGAGTTTTAATGAAGCACGTGAGGCTCTTTAAGGCTTKCTGGAAATGAAAACATCGATGTCATCTCTGAACAAACCTGAGGCAACCTGACATAACGGATTGAATAAATGCATGGTAGAATTTATTTTGCAACATTCTACAATTACGAGCAAACTGATGATTACAGCTCATTTTCTCAGAGGACATATTTTGATGAGTTTTCCTCTGCTCTACTGAAGGCTCACTCCACATTTACTGCATGCAATGGAACTAGGATTCTAGTCTTGGAATTGCCATGTTTAATTTCTGAATGTCATTAAAATAAAACATCTTTGTATATCCAAAAATGTTCCTAACAACATTCTTACACAGAGGATACATGGTGTTGGACTCCTGAAGTCAGACAAAGCAAACGCTACACAAAGGCATGGAGTTCAATTTTCAAAATCATCTGTGGCGCTTTGAACCTGAATTGTTAAAGGTATATAAAAGAGAGAAAATAGTAATGCTTTCTTCTTCATTTTATATATGAGAAATTCAGGTCAGATAGTATCTAAAATAATTATTAAAGAAACCTGTATCTGGTGTGCATTATTTTAATGCATACAGATACATTTCAGGCAGTCCTACCTTTGCCCTCCACATGAGCCATAGTTTGAAGACATCAACATGTCGGCCACATTGCAAGGCCTTGTCTCCAGTGTCGTAAGACAGGTCATAGTGCTTGTCTTGTTGAAAGAGGTAGGAAGCATGCATTTGATTGCAGCTCTGCATCAGCCCCTTAAAGAAAGAGAGGAACAAAAACATAGCGTGGGCACAGATGTGACTACTGGTTGCTTTAGGTCTATACAGCAGAAACTCCAAACGTGCAAATACAGTGTCCAACTGAAGCATCTAACTGCAAGACAAAGATCTGAAAAAAGACAAAACCAGACTTAGCTGTTTAGTAGGTTCAGTCTTTTGCTTTCCATCTAGCATCCAGAACACTTTGGTACCTGACCCAGCAAAGTGCCGGCCTGTCTGGGAGCCAAAGCATTTTTAAACAACTTACGGATATTGTAGTTGTGAGTGTGATTACACATACATTCATTTTGGGATCTATYTCTTTATTCCTTGTTCTGGTTTCCATTTCTCCTTTCCTTGGAAGGCATAATTCAGGTTGAGTCAGGCCAAGGTAATTTGGTGACTAATCTAAAGAACATCACGCCATTTCCCTGCCTGCTTTTATCTCTGCTTTTTTTTTTCTCCCTCTTCTTTGTAGGCATCTTTCTGTTCTAAGATCCTCTGCAAAGTCCTGTGCTGCAGAGCACTTGTTTAAGTGGTGCAGAAAGTTCTGCACAGGCAAAAGAGCCTGTGGCCTCTAAGCAGCCACATACAGCTACTTCTGGATAGAAAGATACTGTTTTCAGAGGCAGCTTTTAGGGAGGATCAAAAGCCAGCAATGTGAGCARATCTGTCTCATGGAAAGCATGAAGTTTCCTTTTTAGTTTTTTAAGTGAAATGCAGACAGTCATGTTTTGGCTCTGGTGAAGTCCTCAGCCAGCTTTAAAATATACCTTACGGCTCTTGCTTAAAACTGCATTTTGCAGTCCAAGAAGAATCAGAACTTGGCTGTTTATCATCAAATCTAACCTCTGTATCTCAAAACTAAGAAAAAAAAATGAAAGGGAAAAAGTGTCTTTCTCGTAATCTGAGCCATCTGTTCTCGCTGGAGCTCTAGGATGGTACTGACTTCTCCCAGGTAGGATTTGTCTCAGGGAACTGACCCAGGGGCAAATAAGAGCCAGCTTCTTTGTGCTTCCTAAGCACAATCACTTTGTCTACAATCTGTTGTACAGCTGTTAGCAAAACAACAACCAACTTTTGGATAGCTGGGCTAATAACTGCTGGTTATATAGCAGCTGTCCCAGTAACCGATGGTTATATGAAAATTACAGGCTTGAAGGGTAATTCAAGTCCTAGTACTAAAGGAAATGTGCACTTTTTATTCCAAGTGAACTTAGTGTTCCCTTTTTATTTCTATGCTCCCCAAAGTGAATATATGAATCAGAGCTGGATTGAAATCTCTCTCATAAAGGTTTGGAAAGTGCAATGATGCTTAGATGCTCAACCAAATGTCATGTTGCATTTATAGCACAACATTGTAAGAGGACTAGATTTTGCTTTCAGTTACAATCTATACTACACAAAAACTAGAGATGTTACACAGCTGTTCTTCCCAAAATTAATTTAGGCTATTTTGAAAGCAAAGCCACAAAACTCTGTAAAGCTATTCCCATTTATCGACCTATCAAATCAAGCAGACAGCCATTTTAATTCCCTTTTGCACTCACAGCCTGAACAAATAACTAGAGGTTTCTTTCTCAGTTTCTTTTATGATCTTCATCACATTATCAAATATTAGCTATGACACAGTTATGAGGAAACATGCAGGATTTTCAGAAATAAAATTTCAAAAAGAATCAAGGAAAGAAGTAGATGGAGACATACCTCTTCTCTAACCAGCAGGGCTGAACACTGCAGAGGGACACCCATCATCTTGTGTGGGTTCCAGGTCACCGAATTGGCCCTGTGACAGTAAACCACAATCAACTGAGACACTACACAAGGGGTGAAACCATGGAGACATTTTGTAATAAAAACGTAGCAAAGGGCACCTTTTTTTTTTTTTTTTTTCTGAGCAAGCAAGGCTGAAAATAATCATGAGTGTTATTAAGAAAGCAATGCCTTCATGAGGGACCTAATTTGCTCTAGTTGCTTTTTGGATGACAATCCTGGTAATTTACCATGGGATAACTGCTCTCTCTGCTAGGCTTAATCAGTATCAAACTTTCTGGAGAGTCATCTCTACTTCATAAATAAAGGACAAGCTTCGCAAAACCACACACTTGACTGAGAACTTTCCCAAGGAACGTGGCTCCTAAAGATGGAGATAAGAAATAGGCAAATTAGCAAATTCCTCCCCCTTTGATTCCTGTTGTAGTATGATTTAAGTAACACAGGCATTTCTGAAAACTCCTTTAAATCCTTCTGGGCAGCTGTGAGTCTCTGAGTAATCTGGAAAACTTATCCAAAAGTAATTTTTCTCATTGCTGTGTTGATGGTAAACTGCCATGTATCTTTTGACTTTAATTGGGCTATGATAATTCACACAACCAGAGGATTGGATCCCAAATTACTATTGTAATAAACATAGCACTACGCATCTCTACATGACAGTAGAGCTTGCTGATCTTCAAGACACACTGCAAAACTCACTGTCAGCCAGATGCTGAGAATGAACAGGCACAATAAAGACTAGGGAAGAGACTTTGGGACTATGGCAAGTGCTGAATGGAGAACTGTCCAGTTCTTTATTGTTCTAATGCTGTGTTCTGCTCGACTGGTTATTTGTAAATTACTATTATTACATATGCTGATTAGCCAGTGGATGTATACATTAGCATCCCATTTGGCAGGCTGTCAAGGATGCATAGTGCAYGATTTCATTTAGTCCAGTGACTGGAGTTTTGAGACTATATATTGGCATAAAGAAGCAGACTGGGGCATGTAGCTGCTTTAAGGACCCAGGACGCACCTGCAGACAGCAAGACTGTGAACAGAGGTTCGAATCTGGCAATATTTTCCATCATAGGATTTGGAGGCAAAGCTATGGGTGTATGCATCCTSCTGTCATTTCCTACAAGGCTGCTTTTTACTCCTTCAAAGCAAGCGACTCCAAAATGCTCATGGACACTATGCAGCACTTTCTTCTTTGCTATTTAAAGGGAGCTGTGCAGAGGCCTGATGAAAAATCTGAAGGGAACAGTCTTTACAGGGAACATCTGGCCACTTGGCTGGGMTTTTCAAGTATTTGGCAGCTTTTAATCAGCTCAGTCAGTCATCTGATTACTGTGCCAGAGCTAATGATTCTGAACATGCACTGAGGTCTACGGATTTCCTTTGATACGATACTTTTTCATTTTTATCTGTGCCTACACAGAATCAAGCAGAAATTCTTTAAGAGCCTTCTAGGTAACAGTGGTGGTATGGATTTTCTCAAGCAAAAGGACTATTTACTGACAATACCCAGATGTTAATTATCTGCCTACAAAATTTAATTTACCCTAAGGTCATCCATTTCCTCATATTCATGCCAATTGCACACACAACAAAATTACTTACATAAMATAAAGAATCCACCATTTTTCATTTGCTATCAGTTACTCTGGGCTTCTGCCATTGGTATGTGCTTAAACAAAARGCTGACTGAAAATAACAGGGGAAAAGGCAATACAAGATGATTTTTATCTTATATTTGTTTAAATAACTGATACCAAACTCCTATGTGATTTTGTGACTGGGGATCTTTCACAAGAAAGAAAGAGGAAACGTTTTCCTTTGGTGTTTCCTAGTGGATAACTGGGAAGTATTAAGACTGGCAGAATTTGGCCCTGAACCATTATAAAAGCAGCCTGAGATCCAGTACATCTCCTCTAAAGGTACCCACATTTGATAACTAGACAAACTGAAATGAGCTGCTGTGTCCATCGAGCAGGGGAACAGGACTGGAAATGACAAATTCCATTAATACATTGCCTACCATGTGGAGGTGGCACTTACCAAAATACTGGAGGAATTTCCAGTGGAGTTCTGATCTGAAGTGTAGCATTAAGAAACATCTTTAATATAGGTTCAACCTGAATACCTCATTCTAGCAGAATTTKGACAATCTAGGGGGTCAAACTCTGGTTTGTGCTCTGTCCTCACAGATTGCTGCGCGGATTTTTCTAACATGTCGCATATTTGGATGTATATCCTTTTTAAGCACAATATATAAGTTTGCAGTGYTCAAGGCAGCCTTAGCTAAAATATATCAAATTTATAGAACCATTGGCTGCTCTCCAAAGTGTGCAAATGTGAGATGTATAAGAAAGGAATGGAGCCATCAAGGTATCTTCCTAATACTTAGGAACAGGATTAGGAAGTTGTTTGCAATTTTAATTGGCAAGGAGCAGCAATTCTATTAGGAGATAAAAAAGGCAGAGGAGAGTAATAGTTTAATCTTAAACAGAATGARCTTCAAAAATACACACAAGTAGCTGGCTGAATCTAGTCCAGCATACTGTTCCCAGTAAGAGGCCTGGGAATAACACAAAGCAAGACAAGCACCCTAAGTACTTCCCCAAATGCTCTGAGGGGTTCCAGTCATTTGTGGCTTATGAACTTCCTGAATGGGTTTTATTTGTCTATGTACTTATCTAGTCTCCCCATAAACACAAGTCTTAACATCCTTTGGCAAGGAGTTCCACAGTTGAGCTATATGTTTCTGAATAAACAGCTGTTTGTAATTTTAAGCTCCGTCTTTCAAGTCATTGAAATATCTTTCAAGGATTGCTATCATTTATGGTCATGTGTGTGTATTTGTAATGTTCATGAGCTCATGACCACCRCTGTGTGCACCCAGGTGCAGATCTACGGAGAAAACCTCACTAGTATCCTTTCCATGAGTGACAGAGCAGTGCTCAGAGACTGACATAACCTCTGGCCAAATGGCAGGTGCAGCCACCTTTCACATTTAGACTTCAGCATGCAAGATCTCCAAGATTCATTTCTTAAAGAAATGCAATTGCTAATTCATTGCAGGCAGTGAATCCAGAGGGTGACACAGAAACCATGCTCGATCTGAGAATGCACATTGCAAGAAATAAGAAGACAAATATGAAATATTCACTGTTTGTCCTACAAGAAAAAAAAAAAGGCAGTAYCACAATGAACACTCAGCACTGTTACTCCAACCAGAAGGACAAGTTTACATGATTTTTTCATATTTTATCTCAGGCCTAATATTGACTGATTTTTATTTGCATTTATAGGCATTGCTATGGCAATCAAAAATGTGTTAAAACACCTAATAACTTGTTAATAAATCATACCTTTCAACACCATTTAACTTCCATTTGTGCTTTCTGGACATCAGCAGCCCGCCACCCCACGCTCCCTAGAAAGCAAGACACATTATCTGAATGAGGAGGAGAGGTCTCTGCATTTCCCCATGATAACATCAGCGAGTACCRGTCAGTGTGGGGCAGATGGGGCCTGGGGCATTAGCTGAACTATCAGTTTCTTTCCAGTACTGCTTTCAAGCAGTATTTTATATGCCAGGACCTGTGTGCCAGTTCCTACTGCTGTTAATACCTCCCTCACCACCTTATCTACAGTGACACTTTGGGTGACCTCAGACTGTAATTAGTACCTCTAAGGTGAAGGCAAAAAGCATGCCAACTGGGTGATCTGAAGTGTCCCAGTTGCTAAAAGCACTGCACAGTTACAGCTCCTATGATGTCCTCCTGGTACCTGAGCTTTTCAGAAGAAAGGAAATCAGCTCTTACACTTCAAGAATTAATTACAGGAACCAAGCAGAGTTATCTGTACAAGAAGACACCACCCAAGATGACTAAATTCATGCTGATGAGCCTAGTAATCCCGGCACACAAGAGATGGTACTTACATCCACGTGCATCCAGATTTTGTATTTCTTGCAGATGTCTGCAATAGCTATGAGTGGATCAAATGCCCCATACACTGTTGTTCCTGCTGTGGCGCTCACCAGGAATGGGACAAAGCCCTGCAAGAGAGCAGGGAGGTGTTGGCCCCAGTATGTGATATCCAGACCCAGCTGCCACTGACCACTTGGCACCTGAAACCTCCACTGTGGCAAGAGATGTCTGCACAAGACGCCCACAACTGTCTCCTAGAGGACATACCTACAACACTGTTTCTCCTAGTTTAGAGCTAGCAATATTACAGTTTCTGCCTTAAGGTGGCAGCAAACTTCCAAACCAGTCTCCTCCAGTTGTTGTAGCAAAGGCAGCTGAGATAGCTAAGGTCTAAGGAGGACAATTCCTCCCCATATCACTTGCCTGAGAAAAAAAGGTCTGCTTTGTATGGAGCCAAGTAAAACAAACCTTTTCCATAAGACGTGGTGGTTCATGAAACCTCTCTGGTGGTTGGCACTCTGGGCTGGTATAATGGGCCCATGGACTGTGTGAAGGAGCAGGAACATGAGGTGGTGGGACCATCTCTTGGTCTCCCTCTGCTAAATGATGAGCAGCACAGAGGAGGACACATTGTCTTTCACACAGCTTTTGTGTGAAAAGCACTGGAGCACTGCAGTAATTTCTACCAGTATTTCATCTTAAATTCATCTGTATTCTGTTATTCATAAACTGTACTTGGCAATGAGGTAAAGAGGTTGTACATTTTGTGAAGGACTGAGACTTAGACTACAAAAAAGGTCTCATTTTCCTTCTGCTAAACGAAATAAATGGTTGGTAGGTTTGGGTGGAACTTCTATTGTCATTTTATCTTACTCTTTCTACCACATGACTCTTCTTGGACAGAGTGAGCTCTTAATGAAGATTGGTGTTACAACAGCTTTGAACTCTGTGTTTCCAATGATTTTTTGTACAAATGTTGCATGAGGCATAGGTAAGGAATATATTCAATGTATGAGAACATACATGGATTCTCCAAATGATCACTCAGCTTTTGCCAATATTCAGCTGAAGCATATCCTCACAGGTTGATAATATATATTAAAAAAAAAAACAGAAAAAAAAGTTTAAAGAGAATGTTAGGCACAACAACATATAAAAAGAGACAAATAGACTGTTTTCAAACATATTTTTCAGGAACTCTTGCCTTACTAATTATTTGGCTAAGAAACAAATCRAAAGTTCATGCGAAAGCCTAAGCTTTTGTGTCATAGAAAGTAAAAGATCTGGCTGTATTTGCTTTTTGTTTCTTGGAAGCAGAAATGCTAGTGCACTTACTTTTTGTTTGGCTTCAAGGATTCTTCTTTCAAGGTCTGATGGGATCATTTTCCCTCTGGAGCAAAATAGAGTTGTATCAGAAGTCTAATTTTGCAACCAGTTTGTGCTGTTAGTTCTTTGCTTAACAGAAAGGAGATGTGCTATGGAGCACCAGAGGCAGGAGGGCTATGGGGGAGCAGGAGGAGGCTGAAGATACTCAGCAGCAGAGGGGCACTGAGGACAAAGGAAGCCCYGGGGTCAGATTCTTCTCATATGACCCATAAACATCTACAGCCCTCCGTGCTGCCAAATGAGGGTGAAATGTCTTGAACTCCCCCCAAAACTGCAGGACGTACTCTATTACTATTAATGTATCTGTGTGGTAGTGGAACAGGTAACTGAAACACATGTTCATCCAATACTTGGTATAAGCAAGAAGGTGGGACTTTACTTTTTTTCCTGGCTGAAAGGAACCACTCATTTGCATKGTCCCACAGTAGAGCAACACAACCTGTCGACTCCGGGTGTTAGGATGGAGAGGAGACACAAAGCAGCACGCTTGCTCATGCTGGACACATCAGAAAGCTCTTGTGGGCCTTCACTCTGCCATGGGCCAACAGAAGGTCCTCCTCAYCACATCAGCCCAGCACCCCACACCCAGAACATGTCCTGAGCAAACAGCCTACTGTGTCCTGCTGACCTGAGTTGGGATTTGTAAGACATGCAGCAATCCTACTGTCCTACTTCTGGATGGAAAAATTAAACATTGTCATCTTCACAGAAAATGGCTATACTGAGTTTGCACAAGAAGAAAAAGAAGACCTGACTTCACTGATCTGTGTCTGTCCTTAGCGAACAGAAACAATCCAAAGTTTATTTTGATTTGTGATGGTTACGCAGATGTTGTCATTAATTCCTTTTCGAGGTGTGCTCAGTCTTTGGTTAATAAAGAGATAATAAGTCTGTAAGTCAATATGCAGGCTCTGTGATTAGTACTGCAAATTGCTTAGCTGGTGCTCTTTTATTGTAAGAGCAGAATATTTTGATTGCATTAGAACTTTCCATTTAAGCTAGAGCCATAAATAATTCAGTACCTTAGAAAAATGATATTTGGGACTCATAACAAGAGCATACTTTGTTGAAAACATTTTCTGTAGATTCAATTAGAATGTTTCTATATTTTTTCCATAGAAAATGTGCTTTCCATCAAATTGAAAATATTCACCAAAACATGCTGATCCTGCTAATATTTCTCAGCCTTCTCTAAATGTTTTTCTCTAGCAGTTGGGTGAACTGAATGATTAAAAGAAATCTAACACCAATTTTGTGGTGGCTATTGGGAACAGGAGTTTACATGGCTCAAGCGCTTCTTTTTYCGATGGCCATCTCCCTCACTGGCCTACACTGCCCACAGGGCGGTGAAGCCCCTTCCCTGGATGTGCTCTACTTCATGTTGCACATCATGATTAAGTGTATAGGTGAAAATGTGGTCCAGCCAGGGTTATCAGTTTCTGAGAAGAAATGGGCTGCATGATGGGAGAAAACTTCATTAGCAAATATTTTAAGCAGCTCAAAAAGTCCATTTCAGCTCATTTTAATGGATTAAAATGTGAGACTTTTTTTTTTTTAATTGTTTTTTAATTTTGACCAAAACAAGCTTCTTCTTAGTTTCCTAACCACATGTGTAACAAATGATCACTAGTTAAACCTTTGGCTTCACTTCAGAAAGTGAAAGAAAGACCAGAAATCCTTCAGGAAGAGAACTCCAAGATTTCTGATCAGCCCCAATAACTGATCTGCAAAGAAGCTACAGAGAGAGTCAGTTCCTCGAGTGGGATAAATCAGTGCACGGCTRCTGAAGCTGCGAGCACTATGGAGAGTTACACCAGCTATTCCCTGAACCCTCCACGCTTTCTCTGAGTTGAGCACCTGATTAGCCTCTTTTATGTACCATTAAACTGAGAAGTGCTCAGCATCTTTACTTACCTTTCATCACATCTAATCAGAATTACGCTATCTGTACCAATACCCAGGGCTGCAGCTCCTTTCTTCACAGAAAAGTGACTCTGAAAAAGGGCATTTATTATTTTGTATTATTTTGTATTATTTTGTATTATTTTGTATTATTTTTATTATTATTTCTTACATAGTTTAAACTACTATACTCTTGCAAGCCCTTCAACAAGCAGTCCCACATATGCAATAATTCTATCCATACACTTTTTCAGAAACTCATCACTGCAATTTGTGGCTTCATACTGGGACACTTCAATCAATTAAAACAACAATAATCTTACTAATCTGGATTTATTCCTGCAATATTAAATATACAACTGCACTTGGTGATGGACTCAATTTACGCCCTTGATGCATGCTTACAGCTTCTACCACTTGTACGTATTCATCAGTGAACTTGATTCACTGGAACGTCTCCCTTCTCCGTGCATTTTGTTCATGGCATCTGGAGATGTGTTTCTGGTATGTAACATCTGGCCAAATAATATACTGAGAATAAATACAGACAGGAAGCTTATTTCTGATCTCAGGTTAATGAAAGCTAGTAATAGTCCCCACCAATAAACAGAGTTACTTCAATTCAAAATCAGAAACAGACTATTAGTAAGATTATTAGTTAATCTCTATGTACAGGATAAAAGTGGAAGTTAGGTATTGTAGTGCAAGTCAGTTTAATTTTCTCTAACTCATAGGATTTAACTCCTGAATTAGCATTGGTCTGTAATTCTAAGTTAATTCGCAGTGATTATGACAATGAAATTGTTTCATATCAATTTATACCACCAAGAATCAGATTTTTTTTATTAACTCAAAACCTAGTGTAACAAATCTATCTGAAATCATTTAAATACAGATTATTAAACTTAAAAAAATGGAACTTCTTTGTGTATACTACAGTTACATTAGCTCAGGATGTAACACTGTAAAAAGATAAAGGAGATAAAAATCTAACATGACTTTTTAGGTTGTAGAAGTTACAGAATAAAAAAGATATTAAGAAACACACTAAGCTTCATCCCCTGCCAGTGCAGGAGTAGAGAAGCAAGCTCCAAAGCAAAGTATTAACCACTACTGCTTTATTAAGTGATCATTTGGCTTCAAGGACAGTGCAAACAGCAGAGTGCMGAATGGAAAGGGCTGCACATCACAGCTGGGTATCTGCTTCCCTTCCACGGGACTTTCCTGCTTATGACTGCTGCCTGGTAAGTAAGAACTCATGCCTTCATCTTAATAAGTAAAAAAAAAAAAACCCTTTATTTTATAAAACAGAGGTAATTCCCATGACGGCCCTGCCTGCTGTGCTTGAGGTTACATAAGAGTTTCTGTCTGAAAGGCCTTTTCTTTCCTATGCTCCTAYCTAACAATTTTGGCTGAAAGGCTTCCAGTTTCATGCTGCCAAAAAGAAGTCAACAGACATCTTGAAGAACTTCAGATTTCTACTGAGCCATGATTCACTGATGATACGTGGACAACCTGAAAATGCTTTGCTGGAAAAACTGGTAATTTCACATGGCATTAATTTTTTGATGCAATGAATCACTATAGGTTTCCCTTATGGGATATGGCGGTGATACACCAACACCATGTATACAGAAGCTGTTAATGACATTGTCTAGTCCTAAAAACAACATCCAGGGCCATAATACAGCAACCCCCACTAGTCCTTGAATTAGACATGTTCTAAAATTAGCCTATGAGACTGACTTCAGCTGACGTAGATGATTAAATGAAACACGTGCAGCCACAAACAGCAAGGGATTTCGTCAAACGCTGTGCTGTGTTTGACTAGATTCATTGCAGCTAGTGTAGTCATGCCTAAGTCATCACCTGGGGAGCAATCCACCCTGAACAAGGGTTGTTGGTTTCTGTCTGGAATGGAGCCCTGCATTTTAGCTCACTGAAGTCAGGTAAAGGGATTTCCATCYCTTGCTGAAGGACTAAGCTCTGCTGTATACAGCACCTGCCAATAGGTCCTTCAGATCCTCCTAGGAGCAGGGTATTAGAGCTCTACAAACTGACAAATGTTAGATTTTGACACACTTTTAGTGTCTAGTCTATTAAAATCACATGTTAGTGATATGCTGAGATTAGAAATGCAGCTTTCCCTGCTGTTCATCTAGTTGGGGATCATAAAATGCTAGGAACTATTTATACTCAGGACATCACAGCTCTGCTCTGCATCATGCTGGTATGTTCATGGCATGTTCTTCATGACATGTGAAATGTAGTTTTATTTAATGTAGTTCTATTTTGCATACATATTTCAATGAACTTCATTGGTTTCACTAAACACAGGACTTCTTTTCCCAAGTTCTGTAGACTAAGAGTTGGACTGTGACCAATTCATAAAGCTCTATCTGTAGGAGAYGCCTACGTCTCTTCCCTGGCAGCTCCACCAGAGCCACACAATGCAGAGATGCAACTTTATGAGAGCAGAGTCTACCAGAGGCTATGAGGAAGCTACTAGCACCAGGAGGCTTATGATAAATTCCCAAGGTCTAGAAGATATCTTTGACCTTTGCAAAAATTGGAACAGTATTAGAGACTGTCACCATAATGACAGTTCATTCCTATGCTTTGTGAAGCTAGAAATGAATTTATAGACGTTAGTCAAAAAAAATCCTTATGCTTGTATTGCACAAATGCTTGGGTACATACTGAGTAGTTTAATATATAAATACAGAGAGCAAAGGTGAGGAGTTTTAGTTAAATGTATTTCACTGTGTTTCATTTCAATGCCATTAAAACAAGGATGAATTTTGCTCCTTATTCCATACTAGTTAAAATAGATTTACTATTGTAATTTGTCTTTCTAAATAGAAAATACAACCATTCCAACTACCTTAAAGAAGAGAATATGGATTTGAATGATTTATTATGAAAAGAAAATTAAGTTAATGTGCTCAAAAGCACCCCCTGGAATAAAGCCAAACCTAGCTGCCTTGCTGAGAGGTCTGACGGTCTTGGTAAAATGTCATCAGGGAAAAAATGAAAGTAGCACTGAACATCTCAGATGCTTGAAAGCCATTCATAAACTGATGGGAACTTAGCAGGCAGGAACAGGTTTAGGGTTAAGTTAGTGATGAAATACAGAGGTCTGTGCAAAAGGGCAAATGCACTTACAATTTTTAAACAAACTTTGAATAAGAAATTGCTCRATCTGCATGTATAGTCAGATACACGTGAATGCTGCTCAATTTTTGTGTCTTGAGGTAATGTCTGAGGAATTACTAGAGAAACTGAAGTGTCTTAATTAAACTTCATTCCAACTAAAGGGCTGGAATGAAACTGAACAAGGGAAAAAAATTAATAGCATGAAAATTTTCGTAGTGATGATGATTAGTAAAATTTGTTTTGGTAGTCCTAAAAGAGTGCTGAAAACTTGGTAATGTAAATACAGAAAAGTAATCATGGTCTAGCAGAAGGAAGGGTTTGTAGTCAGACAAAGTAACTGAAAGGTTCAACGAGGTTCCCAGGGTGAAGAAGGACATCCATTATGACCCTTTTTGGGATATGGAGCTACAGACTCTCTAGACATGGAAGGAACAGATTGAGCCTCTTACTGCATGGACATGAAGGAATGACTCAGGTCATTCTTCTGGTGGGCGAAGAGGGCTCCAAAAGGGAGAATGGGGCAGACTGATGCACACCAGCTATGAAGCAAAGAAACMGTCTCAGGAACACAGGCAGTGCCAAAATCACTACCATCATTCGACCAGCACCCTACGCTTTGACCATTTGACCATCATTCCTACGCTTGCCAGGAATGGGGCAAGGGGTGCTGCATCCTTCTCCTTTCTTTTTTCATGTGGCCTTGCACTGCAAAATGCTGAGTGAAAGACTAGAAATAAAATCCTCATAGGCAGCTTAGGTTGTTAAAGACTTGGAGGAACTGGAGTTATTTCCTAAAGGTGGCTGAAGGCTTTGTATTAGTGTAAAAAAGGTTGCAGATGTATGGGATATAACTCCGTTTTATCCTACTGTGAGGGTAAATGGAGTCTCCTCTCTGGAGGTCTTCAAAACCCGCCTGGCTGCCGCCCTGTGCCACATGCTGTAGGTGTGCCTGCTTGAGCAGGAAGCTTGGACTAGATGATCTCTAGAGGTCCCTTCCAACCTTGAATATTCTGTGATTCTGTGAAATCTGAAAGGGCRAGATTTGAAAGGAACCTCATTTTCTTTTTGAAAAGAAACATAGTTAAAGYTTAATGGTGAAACAAGAATAGAATAGTAGTCAATCTCAGTGACAAGAATGTATTATTAGTCAGAAAAAAAAAGAAAGTGATTTTGAGCGGGGAAAATCTTCCCTTTGTCTAAAATCTCAAATGCTGTTAGGTGTAAGTTTGTCCATTCATTTTTTTCAAAATTAGCTTTGTAGAGTAAAAACATAAATTTAGTACAGGTGCAAGAATGAAACAGGCCTTTTGGAAGAAAGYAGGATCTGGAATAAATAAAAATCTTATGATTCTGAAAATTTTGGAAAACTATTGTTACCTTAAATGAACAGTGCTTTAATAGGCTTCTATTTTGTTATTGCAATAGTCAATCTATCAGCGCATTTTATAGCTTAGTAATTTAACCACTGGGCATCCCTGAAGCTGTCAGGAAGAATCACCCCTACAAGGTGTGAATCCAAAGGCCACAGCTGGATTTTCATGGCACCTTCCTCTTCAGTTCCCACAGGGTAAAGAAGCCAAGAGGATCCAAGGTGGGTTTCTTGAATATGAAGGTCAGGTTCCTTATCACTTAATTTAATTACCTAAAAATGGATGTGTGCTCAAGAGTAGGGAGGCAAAAACACCTCCAGGAGGCACTTTATCCCCTAGGCTTTGGCACCCATTTTAGACCAGGATAAGTTGTCTTCTGCAGATCTCTCTCTCTCTCTCTCTCTCTCTCTCTCTCTCTCTCTCTCTCTCTCTCTCTCTCTCTCTCTTTTTATTGACTATAAAAAGAACATAGACTAATTCAGATTACACTTTTATACTTTAGGTGATTAAAGTTAAGTGAGATGAATCCTGTCTCTAATGTCTAATTGCATGCTATGGCTTTTCCTTCAATTATGTACCAAAAAGCATACTGTGTCCCATCTCATTTTTAAACACACTATAATGAAGTATATGTATGTGTAATGTTTCCTCTAGTTACTGCTATTAAAATTATAACATTATTTGTTAATATCAGGAGAAAAATAGTATTTTAATGCTTACATGCAACACCTTTTGCATTTGAAAGAAGCTACTCTATCCTGCCTTTCTGATCTAGCAAGACTCACAGTTTGTTTTTGTCCAAGAAAAACCCGAGCATTTATTACAATTTGATCCACTCAGTGCTGATAGTAATATTCTGATTTTGCAGTCCCATCTGTAGACGAGAAACATTCCATTCTGTAGTGGAGAAAATATCAAATATTGCAAGACTGTCCCAAATGGCAAATGTCTCTTTTGCTATAGTCTGAGCATAGATTTGAATGGAGTTACTTGAATTAATTTGCTCTTCAAACAAGACCTGTCTCCCTCTGGCTTCAAATACCAGCAAACAACATTTTTCTACTTATTGTCCATTAGGTAGTACAAAGAAAGAATGTGTAAATGCATGAATTTGTGAGTTTTCTTAGGTGGAAACAAAAACATTTCCTACTTACTCGGTATGGTTAGAACTACTGAATTCATATTTTATGACACCAGAAGGAAATAATGATTTCTATGATTTCTCACATATTTTCCTGGAAACTCCACCACGGAGCTCATCCATCGATCCCTTCTTGCAGGTCCTGAAAACTCTCTTAAATCGCCTGGCTAAAGTCACAACAAGTACGCGTCATAGCAAGGGATGGGATTAAGAGATCATTCTACACAGAGACAAAATCAGAATCTTTTGAAAGTTCGTTGTGAAATGAAGGTCTGTAGAGCTCTCTGAAGTCACTTTCTAGTTTTATTGTCTCAGATCTAAGAACCTCGATACTAGAAACTGTTAGGACAAAACCTTTTTCAAAAGCCTTTTTCTCAAAGGATACTGGTGCTGTTTGCTGTTCTTCCTGCAATTAATGAGGCACGTGGGGAAATTAGTGTGTGAGAAGCTGGAGCAAAGACTTATTGCCAGTCACCTCCTCTGGTTGAGATTCAGTGCAGACACTGTGAGTGCTCCCAGGACAGGGCGCTCCCTACCAAAGTTACACAAATTATACTTTTTTATTATTCTCTCATTCCCTGAACTGGAGATTAAGCCCATATGGCCACCAATCGAACACCAAGCCTGCAAAACTGCAGGTCTCTTAAGCTATTTTTATACTGTCAAAAAAAAAAAAAAAAAAAAAAAGGATTACTCTGTAATATTAACTTAGTTCTTTACAACTAAACTATTTCTCCCTGCCTCCTCCTCTGGACACGGTGATTTTGCCCATTTTGCCTGCTAGGGATTTTGCCTGCCAGTTCCCTGCTATCCAGCTACTGCTGGATGCTGCCAAAGAGGGTGCTAGAGGGCCCAGTCAAAACCATGACAAGGAAGAGGTTAAAATTCACTGGGACTTTACAAATGAATCTAAAATATTCTGGRAAGTTATCTCTGTTTTTCAGCTCTTTTCTCTGCGTTAAAAAAGAGACCTTCTCAGCTGAACACTCACAACAGCCTAACGCTGATGCACCGGGGCACAGGAGAAGGCTTTCATCGTTGTGTTTGAAAAGACAAACTTAAATAGTTACAGTTGGCATCTCTCASTTCTACCCATCTGGGCCCCAGCGCAGATGAAAGAACCACTGACGATGCAGTTGTGAATATGCAAGATCAAATTAAGTCCTGAGATAAGCAAGTGCACCTCAGAGGAATTATACCTGGGCCAAGACTGACACAAGCAGGTATAAGCTGCTTAATTATCACTAGTGAAAGAGAATAAAACTGAAAAGATATGTCACAGTCATAGTGAACTGTGTGGGAAAGCCTCGTGCAACAGGTTCTTGCACAGCTGAAATGGTCACATAACCTACTTGGGGCATCTAAYGCGGACTGGGTATGTCAGGAGGCTGATCTTCCTTTGTGCTTGATGCACTGAAGTGGGTGAACCACTCCTGAAGGTGCTCTAGGATCTCTAAATTAAGGATTACCTGGGTTTCTAGATAGTGGCCAAAGATGGTCCTCTTCAATGACTGTGCACACAATAAGGCCTCTAGTTTAGGCACTTAATGCACTCCTAAGTTAGGAAGTGAACTGTGTGTGAGAAACTGCAAATTACCCTTCTTTTCCCTTTTCCCACACTGGCAGCAGAACCTACCATTGCATCAGATTGAGGCCAGATTCAGATTTCAGTAATATTCATTGTAACTTCATTCATTTATAAGTGATGGACACTGTCTATATTGGTAGAAATGAAAAGAGAGTCCAGGTCGTGAGGCTGACCCTGTTTTCTGGGAACTGCTGATATTGGCATCTTTGCTTCAGCAATTCTCACCAGAGAAATCTCAATGTATATCGTAACTTCAAAGCTTTCCTTACTATCATGCCATAGACAGACTATGGGGAAATGACAGTATCTAGTTTATAGACCACTTGCTCCACGGCCATTGCCTCACAACAGCCTCCAAATGTGGTGGGAGGAACAAGTATTAGACTGGATAACCTAAAATGAAGCATAAGACCAGCATAGCATGATAAATAAGACAAAAAACATTCTTATGTCTTAGTGTCTGTTCAGATCTGGAGTGACATTTCCTTCAGAAAGAGGGATTATACTCCCGGTTCTCTGTAATTCCTCTCTTATTTTGAAGGTTAAAGACTTGATTGTGTATATTTTGGGAAGTTAAGGGTTAAAGGATCTTGCCTTTACTTAGCTTGGTTTCATAACTTTCCTAGATTAAGTGCTATTACCTATTTCATTGAAAAAGGAATTGGGAGAAATTAATGAACTATAATTTCAAAATACTTAAAAGATCTAACAGACTTCAGAAGCTACTGTGGATTCAGTAGTATATTTGATTCTGGAATCTTTAATTTGCTGAGAAGCTTCTTCCTTGGCATGAAAACACAATTATTAAAGTTCATTTCATTATTTTGGGACAGAGAGCACAATTTGGTTAACATTCCATTGTTTAAAATTCCAGTGCTATGAATACAATGAATTTCTCTAATGATTAATAGGATTTCTTATTTGAAATAATCATGTTGAACCTTATTTGCAAGACTTATTAGATCCATAGCTTCCATATGAATAATGCATCTGTAGTTGTACGGTTAACTTTGGAGAGTTGTTACTCCTCTGAATATTTTTCTCTCTGACTGATTTGGGGGCAGCAGATCTGCAATGTGGAACCTGCAGCTCAGTGTCACATCTCCCACTGCCATGAAGGGCATCCTCAGAGGGTTTTCCCCCTAAATATTTCTGATAATGTTTGAGGACATTCAGCTCTTCACRCTGTGTCAGGGATTGCAGCRGGTCTGTGAGATCCCTRACAMRCTGTRAAGATTGGAAACATGGTCTCTGAAAAAGTGAAAGAAGGCAGCCAGGTCCTTGAAGATGCTGCCACCTAACCTGGGCAGCATCTTGCTGAGGCCCAGCAGTGGAAAAGCATTTTCTGTCTGAGCCCACTGAGGTGGGAGTTTCTTCTAAATCGGAGATTTAGAAGGAGACTGTGAAGCTTGGAGGCAGCTCACAGCCCCTTCTGCTTATAACTCTTCATTTTCCCACATTTTTCTGCACACACGTTCTTCACTACAAAGCCCAAATAACCCCCAYAAGACAGACAGACAAGCAGACAGCAGAATGACTTCTGTGGCTGTGTGAAGAGCAAGAAGCTCCACCTGTGCCCYGTGCAGGCCCTGCAATGTCCTCTGCACCCACTGCCCTTCACGTGCCCAGCAGCCTGCACGTGCCAGCACTGCCAGCAGCTGCTCTGCTGTACAAAGCCCTGCGCTGCCACTGTCCTCATGTGTGTTATTACCTTATTATCAAATAACTGCAGGAGAGCTTCCACCTACTAACATCCTGATTCACAGGGATTTGCTGTTCCACTAGTGACCTGAACGAGGACACTCCTGCCTGAAAGTTCAGCAGTCGAATTCTCCCTGCTTGATGTGGCCTTCAGCAGAGCTTCTGGGCACTGAGCTAAATGTTCACACTGATGCACGTGAGAGCAGGAGAGCTGCAGAGGCCTGCAGAGGCTGCTCCTCCTACATTTCAGTTCATCCCTCCATGTACCAAGAAGCCAGCCCTTTCCCCATTTTTTATTGCCCGTGAATGAACAACAGAAATGAAGACAGTAAGCTACAAAATCCTGCTTAGCTATTCTCTTCATCATCACTTAATTCATAAAACCAAGAGTAAGAGATAGGAAAAAAAAGCAGTAACACATACATGTTCTGATGTGAAGGCAACCAGTCTGGGAATAGCTGCCATTCCTTTCTCTTTAACTTCTGGGAACATCTTGAAACGTGCAATCAACATAGCATACATGTTAGATATGGCACCACCTGGAGTCCACAGTAATATACTGTTACTTTTTCTATGCATTGTAATAGCATTGCAGTACAAATGACAAGTCTTGCTACAGCTTTTCTAATTCGAACTGCAGAAACAAGGATTCTTCCTTCTGCTATTCCTCACAGCTGGCTTATAGGTAAGGGGATCTACTACACCCGGGTAATGGCTTAAGTGGAAAGTAATTCTAGTAAAAATAGCTGAGGTTTCCTTTCATCCTTCTTTTCTCATCACGTCTCCCTTCATCCCTAACCTTACCTGCCCACAGGCTACCAACAAGTGCTCCCCGCTCGGTGCCCTGCTCCACTCCCGAGCAGCCACCACTGCAGGGAAGTGCAGCCCATCCCAAGCCAGTGGGCTGCCCATCTCCGAGTGACCCACCGCCTGCCCCAACTAGCACTACCACCCAAACACCCGCCGCAGGGGCGGGGAAGAGAAAGGAAGACACAGTCACCCTAGCAAATATTTTTTTTGTATGAGTCCTCCCATGAGAGGAAGAGCAAAAGTTAGATTTCCCTAATATTATCCTTAAAATCACTGGCATACATTGACTTAAGAAAAAAGTCATTTCAAGCATCAGATGCTAAATGGATTTTGTTTCTGAATTTCAATTATTAATTAAACTTAACTAAAAAAGGAGGTTTTTGTTTGCTCTTTTGAGGTTTTTACAGACCGAGCCTCTGTGTCTATAGGCAAACAATGTTTGGCTGTACATTAACACTGCATGAGCACTATATAATACATAACATAATAATATTATTATAATATTATGCAATATATAATGGAATATAATGCAGAACCTGAGGTAAAGTCTGAGCACTTTTATATACATACACATATACACAAACATGTATACATATAATCCATCAGTTTTGTCCTGTATATTTACTGTATATACTGTATGTGTATTTATACATATATTTACGTAAATAAAATGTGCTTGTATGTATATATATATATACACACATGTTGTACATGTATATTTATATATGTACACACATGTTGATTATGATTTTAAAGTGTTGAAGCAACTTAACTTTCATCCATTTAAAAATGTCATGTCTGCTTGAGGCCAGGCTCTTCTCTGGTGGAAGGGAATAGGGATGGCACTTCCAAGAGAGGATTAAGCTCAGCCTAAGGTAATTTTTTTGCAGAAGAGAGTTGACTTGCCCTTTCAAGGTATCTATCCCTCTCTCTTGAATACAAGGGAGTCTCTGCAGCCAGCCCAGGGAAGGCACCTGATGCTTGGGCAGCCAATGTGGGGTGAGTTAAATCCCAGCCTGAAAAGAAATCAGGGTAGCTCTGCTGACACTAACGATGCATTACACCAGCAGAGGACAAGTGCCAGTAAATCTAGCACTCTCTTGCCTTTCATATGAGTTGTATTTATCCCATTTAAGATATATCTGCTATTCCCCAGCCCAGAGAAACCACGCTCTGCCCTTCATTTGTGATCAGTGCCCTGATGGTGCTTTTGCAGTGAGGCAGCCCCTGCTCTGGGCTTTCCCTGACCTTGCTGCCCTGCTGCGAGTCACAGTGATCCAGCACCACTGCTAAGGGGAAGGGGGAAAKTTTTTTCCCCTGTCAATTTTTTGCAATGTACATGTTTCTATCCCTCTTTTTACAAATGAGGAAACCACAAAGGGAGAGATCATGAGGAAATGCTCATACAGCTTCCCCTAAAAAAATCAGGGGCCACGAATAGCTTGGTAGGTGGCTGAACTAGGATGTCCAGGTTGAAGAAACTCAGCATAACTATTTTGTCCAAAGTCATTAGCTCAGTATCAGAAGAATCAAGACTAAAACACAGTTTCCTCAATATCACTTTTTTTTTTTTTTTTATCACTATTTATTATCTAGCCATTTAACCTTAAGCTTATTAACGAGTCCACATTTTGCCTTTAGCTTTGCAGTTGTGTTTACACCCACAATCAAGGGCAGGCATCAAAACACACCTACAGAGACTGGAGATCCTAATCAGACCATTATGGTTTGTATGTATTGATACCCTGTATTTCATAACAGAATGCATAAAGCAAGAATCTTTTCTTTGCAACAGTAGGGTCTTAATTTGAAGCTCTGATGGTTTAGAAATGAGAAAAGAGCAAGCAGATAAAAATAATTTTGAATATTACCTAACAAAAATTGACCCTGTCTACTAGCTATTGCTCCCTTGGCAAAGTGAACTGAAAACATGCCCTTTTCACTCAGAGCAGAAATTATACAGAAAGAATGAATGAGACCAGGTAACACTCCCCAAGGACACAGGCACAAATGCGGCTGCTAGAAGAGTGTTCCTCCTGGGGGCTGTAGCAGCCGAGCTGCCACCCTCAGCTCTGGCTCTTTCAGGATCTATTTTACCTTCTCACTAAGCCAAGAGCTGGGCAAGTCAACTGTGCTGTGAGACGGAGATAGGAGAACTGGAGCTTGGATTTGTCTTTGCTTCTAGTTCGGAAAACCCAAGCTCAGAAATGCAGAAAACAAACCTCCTTCCCTCACCCTCCCACGGTACTTCTACCCTGCTATTCTTCACACCTAGAGCACCAACATCATGACTACACAGAGCAAGTCCCAGAATTTGACCCACTAAGTAAAATACTGGCAATACACTGATCTTAGGGATGGACCCTTCACTGCTTTTGGAGATGCTGGACTTCCTCCTGCTGTATACACAWTTTGTGGCTCATGCTATCTCAGGCACAGTGCAACAAACCTTGGCAGATTTCATGCTTGTGATGAGCCCTTCATCTGTGTATGCTGCCTGTTCTTGAGCTGCACACCTGGCTATGAACTGCGCCTAACACTTGGGCTGCTGCTCAGCCCAGCCCAGCTCAAGCTCACAAAGGGAAAAACTGAAGAGCAGCTGCATCGAGCTACTTCAGTGACTATGGACAATAATCAGACACTGACCAGTTTAGAAAAACTTTGACTTAGGATCTGGTCTCAWGGTATCAGTTTAAAAGCTGACCAGTGTGACGGAGGTCATGGTCTGGGTCAGGACCTCTAAGCACTACATTAAAAGCTGTCAGAGTTTCTGCTCTTACTGCTTTTTAGATAAGGACTCATTAAGAAGTATTACAAATTCTCATCTTTTTCGCCACTTCTGGGTAAAGGCACAAAACTCCTTCCACACATGCATTCAGATGTGAGAATTAAATTGTGAATTTTTGGTCCATACAGCATGAATTTTACCCTTCCTGCTCTTGGAGATTTAAATTACCTAGGCGATGAGCAATGAAGTCCCTTTGATCGACAGCCAAAATATAATTTCTCTCTCTATTAGGTCAATGAGCTTTCCTTCCAGAAGAACACCTTCCCCACTATCACTCTGTGCTCTTTTGCCAAGCTAAGACGCTGTGCTCAATCCCCGTTCTTTTCAGTTTTTGCAATTTGGGGAGAAAGACCAAAATTCTTAGTAATAAAAGTTCCAGAGTGAGATAGGACGTGACAGAAAATATAAATCAAAAGACTAAGTGGAAAAATTAAAAAAAAAAAAACCTTTAAAAAAATGTAGTGCTCATGAGGGTCAATGATTTCTCTAGTTTGTCATTTTCTGCCTTTGTGACTTGCTCTGAAGGAACCAAGTCTCTGACCCTTTACGCGCTCACAAAAAATAGTCACTCAAGTATTCCACACAACTCAAGAGGCTAACTCATATGGCCCATCTTTGACTCATAAAGTCAAACATATCATGTAGCATTGGTGGGATCTTACCCATCCACTCAGTTCGCTTATAGGGATGCTGTGTTCTTCCTCCTGACCCCAATTTCCCTTGCAGTGATGGAGAGCTGCTTCTTTGCTCTATTAWTAAGACTATATTCTGTTTCATGTATTCTCTAAGAGACTAGGGGTAGAACAAAACTGCAAGGCAAATATCTCTTCTGATTATGCTTCCCATGCCAATACAGCTGTTCATAATGCATTATAATTTGCGCAAACACTCATATTCCCACCCTTGAAATTCAWAAACATGCAATGTGTTATCTCAAAGAGGCCACTGGTGGTCATTAGCAAGTGTCCTCTTTAACATGCATATCATTATATTTACTCTTTAACTATGGAGGATTTCATAGCATAGTGTGAAAAATAAAGAAAGCTTGAAAGATCATGTACCAGGTGAAAATATCCCATCGCCACAGCCCCCGGGCCAGCCAACCATCTCTCTCATTTTCCTTAGGGTGACATATTCCAAAAGTACAAACACTGGAGCAATTTCATAGGTGAACCTGAAATGTAGTAATGTCCATATTTAATGTTTTAATCTACAACACTAACACATCCTTTCCCAACATTACAACACACAATAGCCATGAGATACTCTAGCTTGCTGTGGGCAGAGCTCTGTTTTGTAAGGTTTGATAATTTTCCTTCTGATTTCCACCCATTTCAGTCAAACAACCTATGCCCACCTTTTCCAGGTTCAGAGCTTTGCCTTGTGGGCAAGACCTGCTGGCCAGAACCAGATGTTAGTCTTGCAAAAACCTGCATGCACCTCTGCATTAATACACATTAATAGTCCTATGATGACAAGACAATTCATGAAGCTAAGCAGGGACATAAATAATATAGTCCCAAAGCCTGGAAAAAACACTTGAGAGATGCAGACAGCAAGGGCTTTAACTGCTCTTAATATGGGTTATACCCTCCCCTTCATATAAATGTTATTGTATATTCACCATGCATTTCATTTTACATATTTACAYCTGCAAAATACTGAAATAGTTTTTCTGTTCATTTAAAGGCGAGTTAGCAAAGCTGGCATCATATATAATAAGAATAAATTTTAAGGAAGGCAGTCTACAGGAGAACATTGAAAGTCTTCCTATAAATAATAAATACAAAAACATTTTAAAATAGGGTAASTGTTTTCCAAAAACCTTAACGTAAACATACTCCTGCCTTCATGCAGCTACAGCAGCTAATACTGCAGAACATCACTGTATCACCGTACTAAACATTATTAGGGAAAAATTGTGCTACTTACATATTAGTATTTGCTGCTGATGTCAGCCAGTCTGCTGCCAATCCAACCATGTCCAATCCAGTTGAAAGTTGATTAAAATATCTAGGATGCCCTGCATAAAATGGAAAACATTACTAAAAGGCTGGTGTCACAGGATGAAATTATTCAGTGCTGAATAGTATATTCAACCCAGGATTTTTATGCACAAGAAAGGTATGGAACAAAGCAACAATAAAAGATTTTCCTGGAAAATGCAGGATTTCTCCTCTTTCTCATTCTAAGCTAACTAAAATCGGAGTAATTATGTAGAATGTGGAATAATGAATTCCAGCATTCTCCATTATCCTTTCAATTTGCTTTCAAAATTAATAGGATGCTGCCTCACAAAAATAGCTGTTTGCCCCGGTTAGTGTGTCACATGTTGTCACTGAATGTGTTTTTGCCTGGCTAGGTTTGAAAGGCATGCACGAGACACCATCTGAAGAGCTTGCCAGGACATATAACATCAGTGATGAATGGCTAATGATTATAATAGACGGAGCAAAATGAGAAAATGGAACATTTTGGTGACTGCTTTGCACATGACTCAAAGGCTGATGATTGTACAAAGATGGCAGGGAAGGTGGCAGTACTTGTCATTTCTTCCCYGTCAGAGTGCAATTATAAATAGCTGCTTGTAATTGTGGTTTTAAATAAACCCAATTAAAACAGCATTGTTGTCACATCGGAACGATGCACAAGACCACGCTCAATGGACACTGATGGTCCATTTACGTGCGTGTTCTAATTGACTCCTGAATTTCCCTAAAATCCGGTCAGGGATTTTTCTTTGGAAAATCTGCTGAGCGCCATTAAGAGGAGGAATGCAAACCATTAAAACTCAGGTTTTACTGCTAGCTCCTTGCAAGCCCCTGTACGTGCAGGAATCGTCAGCAGGGACTGCGGACGGTTGACAGCGACCGAGGTGCCTCTAGCTCCAAGGGGAGCATCTCTGCTGCACAAACACCCGTCCTCACCCGTGGGCTAYGCACTGTTACTGCCTTCATGGAAAACAAAGAGAGAGCAAGATGACGGAGGAAATGCACAGCAAGAATCAAGGGAAAACTATCTCCAGTCTCCAGCAGCCTCTTATCAGGCGCGTGCACATGGCTTGGAGAATTATACCGGGAGAATTGCTCCCTGAGTCCCACCTTCCCCTGCACAAAGGCTGCGTAATGGGACTTTGCAGGCGGGGGGATGAGCTGGGGGGAGGACAAAATCCAGCTCGTGGTGAGCAGCAAAGGGGCCCTGCTGCTGCCAGCCACTTCCCAGGCGCCTCCCTTGCCCCGACAGTCCCCTTCCGCAGTTACCCGGCAGATTTAGCGGATCCCACATCCCCCTTGCAGGCAAGGGGGCACTTGGAGCCGAGCGCCGCTGCCGAGTCTGGGCCGTGGGAAGGCTCCGGGAGGCAAAGAGAGGCGCCTTCCCCAAAAAAAAGGTGCATTTTTCCCACAGCAAAAAGCTGTGGAATAACAAAACTCATTCTCCTAACTACAAAATTCACACTCACAACTACAAAATTCATACTCATAACTACAACGTCTCAGCAGCTCCGTGTCAGGCTGCACAACCAGCCCCAGGGGACTCTCACCCTGGTTGTCACTCGTTGTTTCTACAAGGAAGCCTCACACCAAACCTCCCGCTCYGGAGCTGCGGGAGAGAGGGGCTGGCAGGGCAGGGCAGGCGGCGCCAGAGCCGCTCCATGTCACTCRGAGGGACCCCACTGACGACGGCTCTGCTCCATCCCGGTAAATCTCACGTGCATTCGGCACTGAAGAGCGGGCTTTCCCTCCGCGCACTCCTCCCTCCACATGGAGCTGCAGGAAACTTAGTTTACCGATTAGTCCTTGATCCCAAACGGAAAGATTTTGCCCTTCTTTGTGCTGCCCTAATACCCGAGTGAGCTCTCTGTACACGGGTGGCCACACTATGGTGAGGATGATGATGGGTGGGTGAGGAAGGTTTCTGTGAGGGGCTCAAGGTGCCTCTCATCCGAAAAGCAGCTCATCTGTCACCACCATCACCAAGCAAACAAAGAGGGGCCTGAAATAGGGACAACAGGGGCAGGGGCGAGGAGGAAAGAGGCGTGGAAATAYGGGAGACTCCTATTTCCTAATGGCTTTAGTAATATCCAGTTTCTCTGTGCCTCCCCTAAACCCACCCCCCATTGAACTGTGGCCTCCGGAGCCTCCATGGGGAGACACGGAGCGGCAGCGCTGGTGAGGGCTGAGGGTGGCCGAGGTCGGGGCTCACCTGCAACCCCAGGCCTGTGCCGGCACCCGGAGCAACGTGCGGGGATCCCAGCCCCTTGAGGCTTTGGGGTGGATCGAGGCAATTTTAACTGCCTGCGTTGTAAATTCCCCTGAAAACCCTTCCCCAAATCTCCYGTCCATCTCGCCTGCTGTTGGCAGGCGCTGCCTGGTGCTTCATCCCAGAGGAGGCTGCGTGCGAGCGGGGCCGCTGCCGCCTGCAGAGCAGCGCCCAGGCGGGTACCTGAGCACCCCCGTGCCCGAGCTGCCAGCGACCTACCCACCCAGGACAATCCTGGCTGCTTTTGGGGATGCCCCCACGCAGGACAAGGCTSCTCCAAGCAACACGGTTCATTTTCCAAGCTGCCTGCTTGGTCTCCACGCCGTGCCCGGCAGGCACCGGCTTCCACGCTCCCCTCCACGGGCTTCCAGAGCCGGAGCGTAGGGAAGGACTCTCCCAGCCACAAACCCCTCCCCGAGGGCATTTTAAGCGCTTTACAGCCGAGAAACACATCACGCCGGGGTGCAAATCCGCTCCACGCTTCCTGAGCCCCCATCCCTGCCGGACGCCCAGGGCGCCGAGATGCGGCAGGCGCCCCGGGATGCTGAAGAGCATCGGCAGCCAAGCGGAGAGCAAGGCAACGCGCCGCCCTCCCCCAGCACCCGCGTCCGAACCTCTACCACACAGCTTCAATTAGAATAAATAAACAAATAAGACTACGAAAAAAGAAAAAAAAAAATAAAGGAAGAAATTCATGCTTCGCATATTCGTGAGGCTGAAGASATTACAACATTGTTTTGAAGCTTCTTTTTGGATGCATAAAATGAAATGGGTCTATTATGTGAAGCAGAATATGAAAAATTGCTTTAYGAAAATTGCTTCAGAAACCCTATTATTCTATTTCAAATTTGGAGATTCTGGGTTTCACAGCATTCAGTGAAAACACCTTTTGTATGCTATACTGAGACACACGGCACAGATCTATCGACTGACTTGTTCCTGCRGACACCATTTATCTAACTACTTATTCCAATATTTTACAGATGTTTTGATAGCACCRGAGTCATATATCAAAAGCATTCGACTGGATAGTCCCACCTCCAAAAGAACAGGGTTACAAAAATCCCCAGCAATCTGTGCTGGGCTCATTCTGTTTTGCTCCTTGAAGGTGACAAAAACTGTCATTATTCTCCCCTCCACCTCTGAGGCTGTCGCACTAATTGATACACACTTATTTTTAAATAATTTCTCAGTAATTCGAATTTCCACTAAGAGCTCCCTGGACTCCAAATTATTTTTCCATCACAGCCATAATTGTAGCTGTGCTTTTTTGCTTGCTCCTCGGCAGTTTATTTAAGGTGGCCCCGGACTCGGAGCCGCGGGCTTCCCAAGCCGAGCTGCTTCCGCAGGCGYGGAGCGGCGCAGGTTAAACCCAGCTTTGGGGGTGGGATGGGGAGGAACGCAACTAATGGGGCCGGGCACAAAAAGGAATTAAATGATCCCTGTCCTTCCCAGGAAAAAATAATAAAATGTCTATTCAAACATTAGAATCATTTAGCTTTAGTTTTATTCCTCGATTCTAGAGTTGAAAAAATCCTCCACTATTCTCCTACGCTCAATTCTGCCTGATTTTCTGATTTTTCTGTCCTGCAGGTAAGCAGACAAAGATAGCAAATGGCCGTTCAGAGCTCCTGATTTACAGGACGTTTATTGTCATTTCTGGCTGTCAAAGGGGCTGGTGCCTGTCCCCGTTCTCCACCCCCCCACCCCAAACAAGCCCATCCCGGCTCTGCATCCCACCGCACAGCCACCTGCAGGGAGCGAGACAGGATCCCCAGCCCACAACAGGTAAAATGGATGGAGAGGAAGGGAGGAAGGTTACAAAGGTGGTTAAAATACTGCTTGTGGATGCAATGAACAACTCGGCTGCACAGGAGAATTCATTTTAAATTAGGAAGGGCGCGTAATGCTGCACTGAGTTACAGTGGCTGGGCTGCTAGAGCRTTTTGTCATTTAGGAAAATGATCCTTGTCTCTGCTAAAAACTGACAAAATACAAGGGCTGTTTGAATCCTTAATGCTTCAAGATGGGATGAAATGACACCTTTAATCAATGGATGAAACCATACAGGGGAGAAAATGAGCACRGCTATTACCTGTTTTAATTGCATACTTCAGAGTTGTTCTGCAGTTCAATAAAATTTCTTCCAAGGTTTGTGGCTGATCTGCCAGTTCCCAGTTATATTCCTGGAGCAGCTCGTTCGGATAATGGAAATCAATAACTTTTGTTGATCTATCAAAACTTTTCACCACATACTGAAGTAAAATGTCCACAACATCTTGTAGGAAAGACATTGTTGTTATTTCTCCATTGCATGCTGGCAGAAGATCTGGGAAAGGAGAAATTAAAAGTTACCTTGATTTTATGGCTTTATGAATAGATTTGGGACACAGTCTTCTCCCATTTACTTTGAAAAAAAATCTTTGTACTCTTTTCAACAACAACAAAAAAGAACTTTCTCCTTTATTAAGCAATTTGGTTAGGATGCTATTTGAAAGAATGTACTAAGAAATGTAGTCAGATTTTTAATTCTCATCTAAAATGGCTATTTTTGCCTAGAGCATATTTACCAATTTTAAGACAGACAGAGAGGGAGAGAGCAGGTAAAGCAGAAAGAAGGGAAACGAATCAGTGAGGGGGAAAAAAGGGACTGGAAAAAAAWTCAGTGCTTCAAGAAGCTCTCTCAAAATTGTCATTTGCCTTGCAACAAAACACCTTCCTTGCGGGCGCCGWGCGCAGTGCTTTGCAAGTCACTTGTTGATAATTTACCGTTTTTATCTCCAAAGCGAGAGCGCCCGGTGTGTCGGAGCGGGATGTTCTGCCCGGGCTGGAGCAGGGGGGACGCGCGGAGCGGGGCCGCGGCAGCGGGCGGGGGCAGCGCCTGCCGGGGCTGCCACGCGCCCACCCGCGCCGCCTTTCCTACAGGAAACCCGGTCTTCGGGAGCGGCGGGGCTATCTCCAAGGTCAGAGAAAGATGAACGGCAAAAAAACCCTGCATTTACGCCAAGCATCGAGAAAGCGCGCTCCCGCCCTCCTTCTCCGTGAGCCTAATCGCGCTGCACCGAGAAGGTGGCCGCTGTCACTATTCCCTCACAGAGCCGCCCGGGTTATTGCTTTGTTGCTGCTGCTTTGTTGTCTTTTCTACCTTGGTGGTTCTGGGTTTTGTTTTCCCCGACGTTTTCCGAAGCCGCCCGGCGCGGGGGGTGGCCGGGCCCGGAGCCGCCGGCCCCGCAGCGTTTCTCCCCCGCAAGCGCTGCTTTTTCCCCCCCCATCTCCGCTGTTTCCCCGCGCGAGCTGCCCGGAGGCGCCGGTACCTGTTGCGTGCAGGAGCGCGTAGCCGGCGCCCGCGCCGGGGCAGCCGCAGGGCTTCTGGCCGCAGGCGCAGCGCGGCCGCCGCTCCGCCGCCCCCGGCGCCGCCGCCTCCGCGGGCCGCTCCGCGTCCCCGTAGAGCAGGGCTGGAAGCGACAGGGACACGGGGCTGAGCAGCGCGGCGGCGCAGCGCGGGCCCCCCGCCCGCCGCGGCCGCCCTTACCGCACAGCTTGTTGCCGAGCCCTCCCGTGAACTTCTGCGCCGCCTGGCACCAAGCTCTGGCTGCAAAGAAGCACAAGGGAGCGCGTGGGCCACGGGCC
>NW_020455627.1:61145-110045 GCF_003342845.1 Nothoprocta perdicaria
GCCCCGGGGAGCGGGGTGCCCTGCGCCGGGATCGGCCCCCACGGGCGCGGCTGCCCCGCAGCCCCCTGTGCCCGCCCGCCCCGTCGGCGCCGCGTGCGGGGCCTGGGAGTTGCGGCTGGAAGAGAGGGAAACCGGGGAGCAAGCCCCGGTGCTGGCCGGCCGGCGAGGCCAGGGCCCGGCCGCGCAGCGAGCGCTGCCCACCCGCTCCTGCCGCCGGAGCCGGCGCTCCCGGCCCGGGGTCGCTTCTGTGCCACAGGGGCTGCCAGGACTCTTGTCTCTCCGCGACACCTTCGTGTCGATCAGCACTGCCCGGGTGCGGGGAGATGCCCGGGGATTTCTTTGTGTGAAATACCAGGTCTGGTGCCGTTCCCAGATCGCGGCAGCACTAGGCAGCCGTAGGCACCAACTCGTCCTGCTCGCACCCCAGCCCAGCGCTCCATCGGTTCCGATGTAGTTCAGACACAGCAAACACCCCTCTGCCTTGCACGTTTTTATTTATTTTGCCATTTTAATAATACACGAGAAAGCAACTTTAAAACAGCTTTCAAAAACCGTTTATCACAGTTTTTATATTGCAGTGAATTTTAATCTGGTTTGCAACTAGCTATATATACATGAGAAAGCAATGGTTACATGTCTCTGGGGAAAGGTCCAAGCGTGTGTCGGGGGGGACAAATACAACCTGCCCCCTTGGCTTACTGCTGCTGCCAGTTGTAATGTTGAGGGGAACAAAGCAGGACGCAGGATCAGGCCTTTGCAGAGGCTGGGTGAAATCTGCCTTCTCTTGTTCTGCAGCTGGGAACATGCAATTATGAATCCTAAAAGAAAATGCACCAATTACTTGTGTGGTTTCTGTGAAATAAGGTTTTCTGAATGAAGAGTTGGGGGAAATTTTGAGCACAGTGGCTATTACCTTTGTTTCCGCTTAATTTCTAGTGGAACTAATTAAGAATGATCATTACACTGAGGCAGCAATCGACCAGAGCGCTTCCCCAGTCCTTTCTTGGCATCCCAGAGACTAAGATTCCTAAATATCTATCACAAAGGAGAACAAAGCAAACATGATCTGGAAGTTCTTCATTTAGTCACAAACCCAGAGGCAGAAGAGAGGATGGGATATACTTCCTATACAGGGATATTCCTATACATGGATATCTCCAACATAAAGATTATACACACATTATTGACCTTTAAAACCACCTATTAGCTTTATGGTAAAGTCGATAAAGAAATAAGCTGCTATAATATGCTATCTGATTAATCGTATATTTTTGTTTTGATTAAAGGGACACTTGCCACATACAGTTCATTCCTGAATTTACGCACTGTAAACCTGAAACGATCAGAAATTCCCCTATAGAATTATTTTACTTTACTCCYGTGAAACACTTTTTTAGAAATAATAACAAAGGTTTTCAGAAGGTAGATACGGAAATTTGAACGCTTAACTAGGAAACTGTAAACTGACCTGACAAAATGTAAAAGAATAGAAATGTGCACTAAGCAGAGCTTAGTATACTTAGTATGTTTCACGTTTAATAATTTTAAGCTGTAGTAGCGATATCAGAAAGTAGCCTGGATTTTTATGTCTTATGTATCTGGTTGGTGATTGACAGTGTCCCTTTGCAATGGTGTTGGGCTGTAAACCACAATAGTTCATATTCACATGAACACACACGTTGTAAACTTGAAGCGTTAGAGATTAAAAAAAAAAAAAAGGAAACACGTGGTATAAAATCATAAAAAAGGTGATGTGAATGAAAGCCAAGTGGCAGCAGCAGCAGCAGCAGCAGCAGCAGCTAGAACTGCTGGATAAGGCGCCGGCGCTGTGAGGTCTTCCGCAGCAGCCTTCTGTAGTCATAGGGATTATCTTCCGCTTTACCCTCTTCCAGGGGGCTTTCTGAAACTCTCGACCTAGACATGGAGCACAGACAGAAGGGCTTTAGAAATTAAAGTCAAAATATTTACCTTGCAAACCCTGCTAATCGACTGCTTAACCTCCACCTTCAGCAAAGTAAAAAAAGAAAGGGAAAAAAATCAGCTGATGCTCGCAGGCCTCTTCTGCCTCTGCTGCACGGGGCAGGTACCTCACAGAGCCACCTTATACCAAGAACAGGGGAACGCTGAGAACAACCTGCTCTTCTAGGAAGAGGACCTCATGAAAGAACATACTAACAATACTGAGAACATGCAGAGGTGCTTTGCAGTAGWTTTTGCCTGATGGTTTTACTGGGCCCGATTTTCAGTTGATGTAAACTTGCTTGGTGTATTTTTTAGCCTGCTTGTTGGGCTCATCTGACCTGATTTTGTTTGGATGGCAAATTGCACATTGGAAGGCAACTCTCACAGGCTGGAATTGTGACCTGACRTCAGGTATTCTCATGGAGTTAGATTAAAAATAAAACTAAGCTACTTAGAGACAGTCTATCATGCTGAAGTAATGACAGGAATATGTAGTGTTCTACACTGCAGGTATTCACTACCACCAGTGAACTGCCAAGAAATATAAAAATAAAAAATGGGGGGTTAATTTCTCTAGATCTAGGGGAGTAAATTATATATACACACAAAAAAATATATTCCAGAAAGAATAACCCACAGGAAATGTTTATTACTTAAATTTAAGACAGAATAAAGTCTGCCCTCAGATGTAACAGTGTAAATTCAGTGACACAAATTTTTTTTCAGTTTGGCTCTTCAGGACGTAATCAGAGCTGCACATGATGCGAAGCAAGAACTTCCCTTCAGTGAACGTAGCAGCAAAAATCTCACTCATCTGAACCAGACCTCACATTATTCTACAGCTTCCAACTGAAACTGAAAGATTTGATACAATATCACTMTCAAAACCATTGTGGATTTGTTTTTAAAATTCAGCAATCCAGACCTAAAATGTTTTCCTTAGCCTTTTACTTAGATATTTTCCAAGTTCYTTTCCCATATAGAAATACACAAGTATATAAATATCTAAATGTGTGTGTGGGCATGCACGTGAGTGTGTGTGTATAATGCCTGCCTGCACACTAGCAAGCACCAGAATACGATTTCCTCTGCCTGGCAGTGGTCAGCAGGTCTGTGGAGCCTTCCCTTCTGCTGCTTTGCCACCGTGTCCACATTGGTGGCCTCAGCTGCCTGCTGTGGGCAGCAGGAGCAGGAGGAGGAGAAGTCAGGCAGCTGCCTCAGCTGCAAGAACTTCCACAGCCACCTCCCCCCTTTAAAGTCTGAATCAGGATCAGAAGTTTTGGATGGTGCTGTCATTCTTCTCCATTTCAAATGAGAGATTTCCAGCAGAAATCTGTCCCTCTCATCTGGAGCTTGGTAGGGAGGCTGAACGCCAGTCATAGTATCATTTGTCCCTACTACATGAAGATGGGAATTTCTCAGTTCTACAGCTTCCAAATCAAATTTGCAAGATTCCATGATTAGGAAAAAAAATGTGAAAGTCCATCTTTATTTGCATGAATATGTACAGGATGATATTCATATATATATGGACACATATAGATGTCTATGYACACACACATTTTTAAAGTAGGATATATAACATTTATTTTTTCCTACTGTTATTTTGTTTGACTTACCGTTCAGTAGCTCTTAAAGTCCTGCGCTCGCCTGTTTGTCTCTTCCTTTTTGCGGTAGAACTGCTGTCCTTTGAGGTGGAATCAATGGATGAAATTTCTTGGTAGTAGACATCTAAATCTAGCACTTTGCCTAGACTGTCAATAAATAAGTATATTAAGTTAACAAATCCACTTTTCAACATCATACTCAACATTCATAAAGAAGATAACCAAATACCATTAGTTGTGTTTGTGTGTTGAAGGTCTAAAGAAAATAAGACATACACCTAAGCAATCTGTCTCTAAAATGTGACTGCTGTACAATGCAGAGGTTGAGATTTTTGAAATGCTAAATACTGCCTGATCCCACCAGCAAATATTGTGCAGTAGTATTTGGTATGCAAGGATTAGTTCTGGCTTTGTAACATGCGTGTCACTGTGCACCGACAGAATTACATATATACACCAAAAAATCAAGGTAGTACCAGGACTTGAAGGTCAGACACTACTAGGCCCCTTTCAGCAACGTCGTTTTCAGTGATGTATTTCTAACTGCGGTAGTAATTTCATTATAAGAATTGTTCTTCAAAGGACTTATGTTTTAATGACAAAAACATGCTTTAGATTGTGATGTAGTTGTCAAGTTTTTCAGCTCAGCCAACAAATTAACATTCAAGCATTTAGGTATACTTATGACAATCCCTAGAGGTCCCTAAAAAGCAAATTCATCATGGAGATCAGAAGGTCGTAAGAAAATAATAATCACTTATATATTTAACTCTTTCAGGTCTTGTAGGTAAAAAGGCAGTAAACATGCAGAGCTGGATTTTTAAGATAATTTGCAAATGTGACGCAAAGATTTTCATCTCAATTACACAGATTTATGTATCTTAAAAGCRAAATAATAGTGTCTGCACCCCGTTAACTATCTGGGAGATGCTGTAGTCTCCAGAATGGAAAATGAGCTGCTGGTCTCCAAATAAGCAGGGCACATGATCCAGAACTTTTCTTGAAGACTCAGCACATGGAGTAAGGACAGGACTTTGAAAGCAATTCTCTGTGCCCAAAGTGAGCGTAAGACAGGGAAGAGTTTGCTTTGCTGTTGATACTGAATCTGACATCTGCGGATTTTTCTGTTTCTGAAATTGTCTGCTCATCCCATTAGCAAGAGTAACAGAAAACCCAGTTTAAGGAACATGCCCACTACTTGGAAACTGCTTATAAGAAGCCTGAGTTGGAATGGCCTTTTGGCTCTAGGCAGCCCTGCTTGAGCAGGGGGGTTGAACAGGATCATCTCCAGAGGTCCCTTCCAACCTCAACCATTCTGTGATCTGGAACAAGCAGGGACACAGCATAGTTTGCGCGATGCAGCGCAGCTGGTATTTCAGTGAAGAAGCCTTCATACTTGAGGGCCATGAAATATGCCCATGGAAGGTGTCCAGGGCAGCAAGGCTCCGCAACTGACATGCCTTTCAAGATGTTGCTAATTATAAATAATAGTAGCACAAGTACTTACTGGGAAGAGGAGGCATTATATGATATTACACTATACTACTGTTAAACTTATTAATCAGTGACCTGGAGGAATTACAGAATATTCAAGGTTGGAAGGGACCTCTAGAGATTATCTAGTCCAACCTTCCTGCTCAAGCAGGCACACCTACAGCATGTGGCACAGGGCGGTATCCAGGCAGGTTTTGAAGACCTCCAGGGAAGGAGACTCCACAACCTCCCTGGGCAGCCTGTTCCACTGCTCTGTCACCCTCACAGTAAAGAAGTTCCTCCTCACCTGGAGATGGAAATTCCCATGTTTCAGCTTATGCCCATTTCCCCTTGTCCTATCGCTGGCCACCAATGAAAAGAGCTTGTCGCCTTCTTCCCTGCATTCTTCCTTCATGAACTTAAGGGAGGGACAGAGAGCACCCTCAGCAAGTTTGATGAGGATACAAAACTGGAAGGAAGGGCTGATGCACCAGAGGGCTGTGCTGCCATCCAGAGGGACCTGGACAGGCTGGAGAGGTGGGCAGACAGGAACCTCATGAGGTTCAACAAAGGCAAATGCAAGGTCCTGAGCTTGGGAGGAATGACCAAAGGCAACAGTACAGGCTGGGAGTGACCTGCTGTAGAGGAGCTCTGTGAAGAAGGACCTGGGAGTCCTGGTGGACAAGTTGACCATGAGGCAGAAACGTGCCCTTGTGTGGCCAAGAGGGCCAAAGGTGTCCTGGCCTGGGTTAGGAAGGGTTGAATGGCCAGCAGGTTGAAGGAGGTGACTTTACTCAGCCCTGGTGAGGTCCCATATGAAGTGCTGTGTCCAGTTCTGGGCTCCCCAGCACAAGAGAGGCATGGAGCTACTGCAGCGAATCCTTTGAAGGACTAGGAACATGATGAAGAGACTGGAGCCTCTGTCCTATGAAGAAAAAGTGAGGGAGCCGGGAGTGTTCAGCTTGCAGAGAAGGCTGAGGAGGTATTTCACCAATGTGTTTAAGTATCTGAAGGGAGAGGGTCAAGAGGATGGGGTCAGAATATTTTTAGTGGTGCCCAGCGTTAGGACAAGAGGCAACAGCCACAAACTGAAGCACAAGGAGTCTTGTCTGAGCATGAGGAAAACCACCTTTACTTTGAGGGTGACAAAGCACTGGAACAGGTTGCCTAGAAAGGCTGTGGGATCTCCATCYTTGGAGAAGCTCAAAAGCCACCGGCCAGAATCCTGGGCAGAGTGCTCTATGTGAGCTTGCTTGAGCAGTGGGGTTGGACTACATCATCCCCAGGGGTGCCTGCCTTCCAATCTCAACCGTTCTGTGATTCTGTGATACTCATGCATCCTATTTTGTCTCACAAAGCGGGATTAATTTTGCTTTAGATGTTCATGAGGCAGACATACAGCTGAACTGGTAAGTCTGGATTTGCTGTTATACTCAGAGGAAAGGTATTTTTATGATATAATTTATCTGACCTATTTTAGATATCTCTTTTAGGACTGATGAATCATTTTCTTAAAGATGCTTATTTTTTGTCCTCTGACTACAAGAAGGGAATCTACGGCAACTAGATCATTATTGATGTCATTGATGCAGATATCTATATTTTGTTGGCTAAGAGCTATCTAGTGCCATAGGTACAAAATCCAAACAAATCCAAGGCTAGGGCGAAAAGGCTAGGGCGAAAATAGTCTCCTAAAAGCAACCCCCCAAAAAAGAAAAGTATAAATTCATCTCTCCCATTGATACAAACCAGAAATAACTCCAGTGATTTCTGCTATACTAGTACAGAGTTAGCACATGAAAGAAGATGTCTTATGGAATTACTTGTCTAGATTTAAGATGAGTAGAATCAAACTGAGGCCAAACAAACAAACCCCACTAGATTTGGATTTTATTCATGCCAATGAGATACCAATAGATGTGATTTTTTTTCAAGATTCACATGGCATCAGAAGAGAGCACCTAGAACTGACACTCAAGGGGTATATGGACCTTAACTGAATCCCTTAAGCAATGGCTTATCAAGTGCAATTTTAGCTGTGGGTGAATGAAGGAACGTGCTTTGTGCACATATTCTGTGTGTATAATGTCATGTAACTTTATCTAAGATAAATATTTTACATATGGGGTCTTTATCTTGAAGCTCCAGCCAGTTTAGTGCTAAGGGCCCATTCACACAGTTGTCAGGCATCCTGCATTTATGAACAGACTGCCACAACATTACACGTGTCACCAGGGAGCAGCCAAAAGCTTGAGCAGGGAACCACGAATAAATGAAGCTCCTCCTTGTATGTATATCAGAAACTGCAAGCTGTGAATTTATCAGGTCTACCTCATGTAAGGATCTAAGATATAAAAAACAGGATATAAGCACTGTTTCCTTTATCCTACAGATATCCATCAAAATTGGTTCATTACACTATGAAAATAAAAAGATTTCTGGTTGAAATTTCAATGACTGCTTTACTCTTTTTTTCCTAGTTATTAATTATATTACAGATTATATATTCATTATCTACTTGAATATTTTTAAGAAAAGCTTTTAACATTCTCTGTTTATTTGCTAACTAAAAAGAAGTAGTTGCACATTTGCTTTCACTGGAATCTTAAGCACTTACAATTATTTTCTGTATCAGAACTGTCTTTGAGGTGAACTTTAAGTTATTATTGTGCTTCTGTTGCCATGGTAAAGGACCAGTAAAACTAAATGACTGAATTCTGTAATGGATTTTGTTTTTTCAAAATTGCATATTTTAACTTCTTACAGGATGCCTTTCATGTGAATCATCAAATTATTATGCTTTTTACTATTATTGTTATTATTATTTTAACACTTTATTTTCCTAATTGAAATACAGCTGAGGACTATGTCTAGAGTACCAAAATTAAAATAGAGAGATAATGAAAAAAATTACCTGTCTTTCCTTGGTTTCCGTTTTTCATCTTGTATTGATTTCTAAGAAAACATCAACTAGTTAATTTTTTAAAAATGTGCTGAAATGTACATTTTTGCAAAGGTACAATTCATATGTGTTGAGGATGAGAGTTTCTTTTTTTGTTAAATAAAAATAYAGAGAACACAGTTTGCAGAAGAGCAGAACAAATTCCTTGGCAAAATCTCTTTTCAGAATCTTTGTGAATATGAATATCCCTGAGAATGTGAATAGCATTGCTAATCCTAAATTTTATTTGCCATATTGTGAAATAAAAAGTAAAATTAGTTGTGATCAGAACTTAAAAGCACATCTAAAACCTTCAGGTATCTATTGTTGTTTTAATAAAGTTGAAGACACTGTCTACTGAGGCACATTTCTTTGGTGCCATGACAAYTTACTTAAATACAAGGAATGCAGTGGGGAAAGACATAATCCTGTTCAGGGCAGCATTGTCACCAGCTTTAGTAGAATAAAATGGACAAAGCTTCCATTCAAAAAGTAGTATACTAGGTGGCAAAAGTACCATCAGGACATAACAGTCCCATGCAAAACAGAGTGAYGCATAAGGAATATGAATAATTATCTCTAAGTGATTTCTATCTTTACAGAGAAATATTGTGCTGCAGCATCTAAAGCATGACATTTCAAAAGTAATGTTTTTAAGTGCAGTCTTAATTATGTTTGTTGCAAAGCAGTGAAAACTTATTAGAATTAATCAATTGTACCACTTTAAAATCATTGTAACAGGAGAATCAGGAATCCTGATGGACAGACTATTCAATATCCATGCAAGTGCACATGACGTATAATTCTAAAGTGATAGGCTGTAAACCCAAGAAGAAACTTCTAATGCCTTGCATGAAAAAGGGCCATTGTCAGGCTTTATTTATACCTCTGTACCACCTTACTTCTTTGGATGTACAAGGAAATGAGTGAGAATAGAGGGTATCTCATTAATATCTGTAACATGATATGAAAGAAATATCTATTTTTTGCAAGGGGGAAAAGCAAATTTTGCAAAAAAAAAWATGCATTCATTATATTGAATGCCTTAACTTTCAGGTAATCAGTTTGATCTGTGAATAGCTGCAGCCCACTGCAATGTTTATTAAAGCAGAAATGCAGGGGAAAGCTGAGAAGCCCTGGCCATTTCAGGTTAGAGCTCAGCGACTTGCCTGAGGCAAGATTTTAATAACTGGGAGATCCTCTTTTCCCATCTAAGGTTATTAGAAGCTTTTGTTGTTCCTTCTTCTTACTAGTGAACTTCGTGTCAGGAAGGCAGATTTCTCTTTCTCAAGCTCTCTGCAAAACACAGCTAACTGGAAATGAGTATCTTGAAAAATGTCTGGTTAAAAATCTGTTTAAAAATTTTTGTTAACAAAATTCTGCAGTATTACTGAAGTGATGGCTGTTTTCTGATAAGCAGCTGGCCACACAGCAAATTTGCTTTCATAAAATACTGTGTATCTTACTGTAAAGTCTCTGCTTTATAAATATTCATTTACTTTAGAATTACTTCTCAGAAATTTGCAGAATTCAGTATCATGCCTTTCATTTCAGCCTTTAATCTCACCAATCTTGTTTTCCCCAAACAAAGCTTAATCTTACTCTCCAATTTCTTTTTAAGAATACCATTTCTTTTTCAGAATATCGTTGTTCCAAAGCCGTGTTATTTCACAGCTATGCTAAGAAAATACAGCCATGTTAGTCTTTTTTTGCTATGCCAGACACAACTCTCCCTCAAGGCCCTGGTGACACCTTCTGTTGAAAGGAGAAGCAATTGCTACGGCTAGTTTATTAGCTGGACTCTCACCGGCTGTTAAAATAGGTCACTAAGATACATGCACCTCAAGCAAATGAATTTAATTGCCTTTTTTTTCTTTTTTTTTTTTTTTTTTTTTTTTTTCCTGTAACCACCTTGTGAGATGCTTTTACATTGCCTCTCTCTCTGCTTGCTTTCTTGCCTTTTTATATATTTAAGGGCACTGAAGTCAAGAGTGAAAGCAGACCTTGGTATCTGAACTTGGACCAAGCGCTATATATAGAGATACTCAAATCCATTAGTCTCCTGAGCTGTTTGTATTTGCCAATTCCCTCATAATCGCAATCTGACACATTTGGTGAAGGAAGTTACACTGTGCATACTAATACAGCCCATTTAAATATTGCTCTCTCTGCAAGGCCATGTACTAATTGAGACACTCAAAATAGCTCTCTGAACAAACCTGTTTTTCTCCAATGACTTTACAAAGAAGTGTTGAAAGTGTAAATGCTGCTTATGCATATAATGAATGTGCAGACGTTATGTTACAGAGGTACAAACTGGCCTGACCTGGTGCCCCAGTCAAGACAACTTTGAACCTTAATTGTTTGAAATGACTTGAATTTTGTGGCCTGCCTCCTTTCAGCAGGACCCAGCTTTTATGCTGTATTAGAAAGAAATAAAGAAAATGAGGCCATTAGAAAGAGAGTTTAAGTGGGAACTATCTGGCAGTTTTAACCCACAAAAGCTTGCCCAACTTACATGTATTAGAGTGTAGTAGCTGGAATCCTCTGGATTATTTAATGTCTTGGGCTTCCGTGGCCTCCTCGGGGGTCTCTGCTTCGGGCGAGAGTCCTCCACTTTGGATGCAACTGGAAAAAAGCAGACAAGAGCAATGCTTGTTTCTTCACAGAATAGGAGGCTTTAACAAAAGCAAAAATGGGAATTTTACCACAGAGGGCAAAAAAATCCATTCAGTCACTTTTACTAGTTAGAAATGATTCATGAAAGTAACTGCTTTGGACATTTCCACAACCAGACTGGAAAGGAGCATGGGTTTATTCATTTGAGATCCAACCACCCCAGGGACGCATACCATGTAATTAATGTCACACTGGAAGAGCCCAGCAGTCCTCCTGACCCAAGAGCTTGATCTCTACTCCTTCATGGGGCAGATCTTCCCCAAGGTCTCCTACCAAGGTGGTTCTGTTTCAAGCAAAATTATGTACCATTGGGCAAGACAGTGTGACAGTGTCTGAGAGCTTCAGGGTAATGCAGTTTAGTGCCCTCAAGTTCCAGTCTCTATAAAACCTTTCTCTAAACAGGTAAAAACAAATAAACTAAGAGCAACCACAAAATTAGTCTTGACATTAGGATACAGAGGGATCCTTTGTGCATGATCACATTTTCACATGGAAAGACAAGCATCCATGTACCTCATTCTTTGGGATCACAGAAAGGTCTCTGGAGGGGCTAAGGGACCGTGAATATACAGAGTGGTAGCCCTGGCTTCTTGACATTCAGCATCAACTATGGGAAAAGTCAACAGAGATGTGTGGCAAGTCCTTCAAGATGAAGCAAGAGGGGAGCTGCAGGGCAGCAGGACACTATGATAAGAGATGGGTCACAAGGGACATGAGCGAGGTGACGAAGGAAATCACAGCATAGGGTCCAGGCATGGTGAGCTGTACGTCTTTTCAAAATCCAACGAGGTTTTGGATTGTCCTCGTGGTATCACAGAAATACTTGGRGGAGATTCCATGACAGAAGCCATTTTCTAACTCAAAAATGAATACAGTATCAGTGGAATAAAGATCTAGCTCTCAAAAAAACACTGAAGGGCATTTTATCGATTACTTCTCCTTCGCAAGGAATGACTTTGACTCCATAACCCTGATGTGCTAACTACATGTGATTGTGTCGTAGAGAAAAGACTGTATTTTGCTCTAAAATGGCCACCAGAAACTGTTTTATACTGCAAAAATAAAAACTCTCCCAGGTACATCAGACATCTTTTTAATTAAGGACATAGCACAATGATTTAAAATGAGAAACGATCAGCAATACATCAGTGTTGACTCCTGCAAAATTAGCTGTGTAAGTTTTTTGTTATGTGTGATAAATAAAGGCTTGTAAAGGTCATGGATATACTGAGGAGCCAGAATGAATAACACTAATTTAAACTGTAGTTGGATAATGATTACATTTATTGTTTCAGTTTATTTCAAATGCAGACTGTTTCTCATTTAAAGAACAAACAAATACATTTTAACATTTTGCACTTAAGAGAACAAATGTTTCTTCTAAGCTAGGGTACAAATAATTCACATTAAACAATGAATTTAGATGCAATTTATTCATTTCATCCACCTGTATTAAATATAAATTACATGCATTCAAAACGGTATATCTTGGGTCTGACTGTGCTCTTATATGGGCTGTTGTTATTCTGTTGCATTTCAAATGGGCCACCTGGAGTTATCTGGGTTTCCATTTGCGAYGGAGAGGCAAGCCTTTCCTATTTTATTTTTAAACACCACAGGAGCCTAACTTGGAAACAACAGCTTAAAATGAGCATCAGTTCAGTGATTCAGTGTAATTAAATGGATACACTAACCCCTTGCCTGTGGGACATTTTCGAAAACTGTCTCAAAGATTACAACAACTGCATGAAAACACAGAAAAGCAAACGAAACTAAATTGAAGGCACTAAGAAATGCATAAGGAAAAGGGTCTCATAATACCCAGACACTTTTTCCTGTCCCTTATGAATTCACCATGATGTATGCTGTTTTGTTATTTAATTCATCACTGTCAAACACATAAAGCATTCTCATATTCTAGATTTCAGTTACTCCAACTGAAATTAGCTGTATACTTGTGGCATATGTGCTCTGCAATGAGACTCCTCTTACATTCAAGAAGAGAAAAAAATCATTTTGTCAAGAACAAGAGTTTCAGGGAAAAAAAAGCTCTTTAACAGGCCTCATGCCTTTTACATATGAATGAGCTATGCGAAAGAACTGAGGGGACAGAAATACTATGTGGAATCAGCCATCCTTCTAAGCTTGAACCTGCCATTTCTTTTTAAAATAGCACAGAGGGCTGAAAATGGAATTCTGAATTTCTTCTTCAAATTACACAGTATGCAATTAGTCATTTTGCACCACTGATGGATTTACTTTTCTTTATTTCACCAGAAAGCGAGCTYGTGATTTCCTTCTGCTCTTGTATTTGTGTGTTCATTGTTACTGAAGTAAAACTGATGTGGCAGAACTTGTAGTATTGGACACCTCACTGCACAAATAAAGATTTGTTTCTTCATTAGTTGCTGATACTTCCAGAAATCATTTACTTAGTAGATTTAAGGGTAGAAAGCAAATTTGATACCTGTGCTGGATAAATGGTGAGTTGGATGAGCTTGTTTTCCAGATGGCCCTTGCATTTCTGTAGTAGGCAATGAAGCACAAAGTAGGACTAAAATCATTCATCTATTAATAGGCCAATTATGTTGCTTCTGCAATCCATTACAAAGAAGTTTTCTTTTGGAGCCCAGTAAATTATCTTATAGTGTGTTTTTGCCTAAGGCTTCAAGTATCTGTAGAAGATGGTGCTTTATATTTTAAAGGAAAAGTGATCGTTTTTATCTAGCAAACATTTGCTAGATCTGCCCTATGAGCAAAGGCTGAGAGAGCTGGGCCTGTTCARCCTGGAGAAGAGGAGGCTGAGGGGGGACCTGATCAGTGTCTATAAATACCTCAAGGGAGGCAGTGAGGAGGAGGGGGCTGCTCTCTTTTCAGTGGTGGCCACTGATAGAACTAAAGGAAATGGCCACAAACTGAAGCACCAAAAAATCYGCAGGAACTTAAGGAAAAAATTCTTAACAGTGAGGATGACAGAGCCCTGGAACAGACGGCCAAGAGAGGCTGTGGAGTCTGCTTCTCTGGAGATCTTCCAAACCTGCTAGGATACAATCCTGTGCCACATGCTCTGGCATGCATGTGCAGAGGGTTGGACTAGATGATCTCTAGAGGTCCCTTCCAACCTTAAGGATTTTACAATTTCAATACATATGCTGCAATAATTATTATAAAGAAAAAAAATCTGTCCACAGAAGCTGTGAGCAATTCTGAAATGTCAAGTTGGCCCAGTTGTCTCTMCCCTAGCAGGGTAAAGGAGGTGCACAAAGCAAGACACGCTGAGACTTACTTAAAGTTATGCTAGTGTGAGCCATTAACAGAGCCCCAGAGCTGGAGCACAGCATCGTGCTGAGCCTCCCAGCCCCACTGCCAGCCCAGCCCTTCAGGCATATCTAACAGGGGCTGCTGGCACTGCATTCTCACCTGCCTAAGAATCAGTCTGGAAGATGAGGAGAAATTRGAAACAAGAACACTTGATACTATACAGATACTTTGAGAATAGGAAGAAAGGAAGAGCAAGTTGAAAGGGAGAAAGATTTTGCTCAAACTGCAAGTCCACATAGTCAGTACAAAGAGGTTTTGCTCTAGTGACCAAGATCCTTGTCTTTTGAGCCTTACTAGCAGTGTATATCAACCATATTGCCATCCATATCCAAGAAGTCACACCCCTCTCCTGCCCAGATCCAACGCATCCCATCAAAACACACGTTTCAGCAAGTAATGATGATGAGTTTAATATAAGTGAGCTCATTTTCTAAGAGAATGAATTAATTTTGCAGTCAGCTAAGGCATACAAACAATGTGGCGGCCAGGTAACATCAAAGAAAGTTTAACATGTCTAAGGAAAATGGTACCACAGAACAAAAATCAAAGCAGACTTTAGGTCTGAGCTAGCTTTGAGCTAGTGATGCCACTGCARCTCACTACTGCATCTTCCCAGCCAAGAATGTACCTAGAATGCCAAGTAYGGGCTTTAGCTTCGTTTAAAACTCTTGCTGCTATGGCTGTTTGCTAGGGAGGATTAAGTGAGTTACTCTTTCTTCCTCGGTTGGGACTGCCACATGGACACCACACACTTCTCTGCACCACGCAATGCCATTTGGGGCTGCACAGTCCCTCCTTTCAGGCTAGGCCTATCCATCCTCATTCTACTACTCTTGGCATCTCATTTTGGTAAGTTTTGTGAAATTCCTCCTCTGAAACATTCCTACATAATTTGCATATATTTGGATTAGACAGTGTTYAATTACAGTAGTTATTGCCACTTTCTTATTCAGTCCTCACTGAAAATCCCAAATAAAAAAAAATCCAAATTAAAAAAAGGAATGAAAAATAAATGAGAACAGGGAAAAYGGACTTTAGGACTGGCTCATTTACAGTTAACGTGTGTGCGTGCTCTGAATCACTGAAACTCTAAAGAAAGTCTGGTGAGATCATATTCTTTTTTTTTTCCCCCCAAAAAAAGTCAAGTAGTAGCAAATAATACTTGAATAAAGATGAGCCAGTATCAACAGCCCTTTAAGTCAAACTGTGTCTGCACATTCTGACATATGGTGAWAACCTGGAAGACAACAGTCCGGAGCAGCCAGCAATCATGGATACTAATGTAAATTAATGTATCACAGAAGATTTTATATTGAAGGCTCAAGAAAGAGTGGTTACAGCTATGATAAGCATCTAAGCGATGAAAGGTCTGTATTTATTAGACCATCTGGAGAAACAGATAGACCCATTTCCRGGTCACTTAAATAAAATGTTATGTGTTTGCTTCAGCAATGTTTCACACGTTCTGGGGGCAGGAAACATAAGGCCAATTTCAGAATAAAGCAGGAAGAAAAACAACAGTGAGAGCAATGACTGTGTTGGATTTGCAGTAGGAGCTTGGAAGTGACCAGAAAAATGAAACATAGTGCCTGGAATTCCAGGACTTGACAACGAGGGGCTGACAGCTACTTTCACTTACAAAAAACATATATGCACACCTTTTTGCTATGCTAATTATACATGGTGTGAGGACGCAATTAGTCAAGTACTGGATAATTACCAAAGYGGGATTTGGAAATTACTGTTGATGGGAGGAAGGATTTAGCGATCTGCAAAGACCAGAGGGATTATTCGGTATAGATCTAGAACTGTGGGACTGAGACCGTTCCAGTTGCATCCAGGAGGAGTTGACAACATTCAGTCTCTCACACCTGGTATTACCAGCCCCACTGAGCACTCACCTCTGTGACATCCCAAYTTTCACGCTCTGCCATGGATCTAACCAGTTCCCAAGACTGACCTTCTACATGCTGGTTGCCACAGCACCCTGAGGGACACCACCACTGCAGAGAAGGCCCAGTCAGCAGAGGCACTTGACTGCTCTGCTTTCCTCCAGCCCTGCTCCTGACTGGCCATTCAGGGGCAAAGAGCAGCAAATACTGCTCTGCCGATCCAGTGCTTCCCTTTCCTTGTAAAGGCTGCCCAGGAAACCTGAGCAAATCAAACAGCCTGCAGCAGGAGGAACCCAGGATGACAACCTGGTTGGCCTCRCGGCTTCCTGTCTCCAACAAGGTCCTGCTCTGCCACTGCTCCCCGTGCTGCAGGAATTCCTGTCTAAACAGGATGGCCACAAGATGCCACCAAGCTGCCACATAGTCCTTCCCCTTTTGRGGGTAGCAATAAAAAAAAAATATTTTATCAGAGGAGCTGCTAAGCTCTCGGACTGAGCAATGGCCCACAGTGGAAGGCAGACAAACATTCCTGCCTGCCCTACAGCTGTGAAATGCATTCACATGTTACAGCTGTAAGATGGCATAAAAAATAACTAAAAGTGAAGAAAACATAAATAAATGTAATTAGTAAGTAATTAGACACAGGTAAATAGATGCAGTTTTTGGGAACACCTAAAGCCCAGCAACCATTGCCTTCATAATGCTAGGTCAGCAAAGGTAGCCGAAAAACTGAAAATCTGGTAAACGAAATCTGAATCTGGTAAACGAAATCTTAAAGACGGTAAATGAAAATCTGAAGTGTATTCTTTTGCAAATGTTTTAGTATATAACTTGTACTGCAACACAAAAGGCAGGACAGCAGACAGGGAGGCTCTTCTCTGCTCAATAAACAGCATGGCACTCACCCTGTGTACCTGGCTCATTTTATCATGATAGTCTATAGCACATTATCTCAATTCTCTTTTATGCAGTTATCTGTAATCTTACTGCTTTTCATTCAGGAAGAAAATAAGAAATCCTGAATTTTGATAACTGAATCAACTTTTGCAGGTAATACAACCTAGATGCATAGGGACATGTTTTTATTTGCATATTCTGTGCATAAACATCTGATTAGGTTTAGACAGTGGAGATTTATGATTACGATTTATGACTTGCATTGACAGATGGCAGGTTCTGGAATCCCTTCGCCTCTTGTAGGGCTACTTAAACTTGCAGCAGTGTAAAGAGTAGATGTGGTTTCATTTTGTACAGAACACAAACATTCACAAATGAATTGGGCAWAATGTATCAGTAAGTAATGAGAAAGTAATGAGAATAACTGCTAAAATAGAAAGAAGAGGGGGGGAAAAAAAATCTATCTACTCTTCTCTAGCTTCTGTAGGATAATGTATAAGAACTGAGATTTAATTTCCAAAGAACACATTTTTAATTCTTCAGGTTTACTGGTCAAAAGTTAGCAAACTTTAATACAGAACTCAATACAAATCTGTTAATGACAAATACAAATATTTCCACGTTTAGAGTGAAACACGGAACAGCATTTTTCCATTTCACATTTGTGTTCTCTTGTAGACTTGGGTTTTTGGAAACCAGTTTAAAAAAGATTATCTAAGAACAACCAGTTTACACCTAGAAGTTTAGATTTTGCTAAGATCAAGACCTCCTTTTAGCAGCTTGGCCACTGGAAAAGACCACAAAGTGAGAGTGAAGTATTTTAGGATCTCTTCTATAGAGCCATGGGAATAGAAGGAAGTTTTAGGACACATGACAACCAAATCCATAATGTTATAATGAATTAGRTTTGGACAGTGAGGGCAATACTGGGTCCAATTAGAGCTGCACAGAAGAGAGCAGAGCTCTTCCCCAGAGGCCAGGAACTGTCATCGCTGCAGCAGGATTCATGTCAGCCAGTCACATTGAGGCTGTGCCACGTCAACTGCCACGTCTGCCTTTGCCTTCCCCTACACCTATGGCTCTCGATACAGGCTAAGCAAGTCCTCTGTTAGGTCTGTTCTAAATAAAAAGGCTTGAGTAGTTTAGTCAGCTCATTGCAGACCTCTCCAGAGGGCTCAGGTGTTCGTGTTCTGAATGTGAGGTTTTCCATCTCTATCCTCCCAATACTCCCTCCCACTACCACCTAATCTGCTCCAGGACTAGTTACACTGGGGGAGCTCCCACTGCCCCACTGGAGCAATAGGAGCAAATAAAAATAGGAACTATGCCAATTAATACATACTTATTAATAAATTTAAAGGTCATGTCCACCAACATGGAAGAGAGGCAGAAGTTTCGGTGAACTTTATTGAATTTCTGGGTATCTAAAAATAACTGCTCAGAATATATGTGACAAACTTCTGAAAAGCACCTGACTTAAAAATTTATTTTTTAAGGATATTTCTAGAGCTGCTTGGGCAAGGACTGACAATGGTTCATTTAATAAGCTTTGAAACAAGTTATCAATGATGGGTCTTTCATCTCTGAATCCCAACTGGGCTTCCCTGTTTCTCTGGAAAATGTCTGTTGGCCAAATACTAATATGAGGCTTGATAGCTGAACAGCCTGAATTACATGAGAAGCCAGAGCTACCTCACCCASTRGTTCCCTGATGTTTAAAGACATTAATAGGAGCCATTTCCTGAGTCATGTTCTTATAAGAAAGTTCTGCTAATAAATATGAAGATTGAACATTACCTGATTGACACACATGAGAAGAAAGTCGGACATTAGTTTGCTTATCCTTGGACAGCATCACAGGTCTCAGCTGATGTGACAATATCATTTCATTTAATTTTTGTTGCAATGCTAAGTAGTCTTCAGATAATTTTGATATCTAAAAATGTAACATGGAATTTCACATTGTTATATAAATATATACACATGCTTCAAGGTAAGCAACAGCAGAACAGTGGACTAAACTGGTACAATGGGGCAATGGTGTTGTGTCAACTACTTCAGTGAAACCTCTCAGCACATTTACAGCCCCTTTTTCATCAAAAAAAAAAGGGGGGGGGGCCCTAAACGTGACCTTACTTTTCCCCGCTTCCACAGAAAGTTTTTTGTCTTTACTTCTATCCCCAAGGGATGCAAATCTTTTAGGTCTTAGGATAAGTCTTTTAGGTCTTAGGATAAGGTCTTTTCTACACCAAAATATCCACTTATATACAACACATGGATAGAGAGTATCAGTTTAGGGAGGGAAAAAAAAACGGTTTTCACTGAAGCAAGCACAACATCTTTGCCATTCTCTCATCACTCGGTGTATTCTGGTTAACATATTTAGCTTATAAGCTTCTTACCTGCCGTGAAAAGGCTGCCAAATCACAAGCCTCTTTCTCCGAGCCTTCCTTAAGAGTCTTGCGGTCCTCAGCCTGCATGCCAGTATTTTCCTTAGCTTTTGTTGTCTTGGAATCATTACTTTTAATGTGTGCTGCTTCTCTTGACTCCTTTATAGTTTTCTCTTGATTTTTGCAAGGTAATTTTCCCTCTTTTCTGAGTTGCCCCCTTCTTCTGTAACCCCGGTAATTGCTCTGAATAACCACTGCTGCCTTCTCTCTGTCTTCCGAATCTTGTTTGTCTGCTACAACTTGCTTCCGTGAACCTCTTATTGACTCTTTTCTTATAATTCCTTTATTTCCAGCAGGCATCACCACTTCATGTTTCAGATGGTTTCTCTCCAGGTGCCTGTCAGGCTTGGGATGGACCACAGCACATGCCTGATTTTGTTCATCTGTTTTGACTGTGTCTTGAATAGTTTGCTCATGCTGGTGATCAGGTTCAGCTGTGATTTTGACAGAAGATTTTTTAGGTAACTGTTTCAAAGGGACCTGGTCTTCATCTCCACCAACCTGCTGCTTTGCAGTGTTCTGCTTCAGAGACTCTCTTTCTCCTCTAGTAGATGTCTTTGCGTGTTCCCCCGGGTTCTCTCCCTCCCTAAACTCAGTACACCTGCTATCAATAACAGTATCAGCTTCATCYTGGCTCTCCTTGTTTGCTGCTTCTTCCAATGTAATGTTTTCAGCTGGCTTCACTTGTGCTTCAAAGTATTCCAGAGCAGATAACTCTTCTTCCTCCATTAGCTTTTTTTGCTGTTCCTTTATCATTTTACGGGCTCTATAGCCTCTATAATTGCTCTGAACAATGACAGCTGCCTCTTCTTCAGTATGAGGAGTGGTGCTTTTCACTCTAGCTATAGTTTCCTCATTGTTTTGAAGTTTGGTATCCTCTTTCTTTTCACTAATAGAAGTTGCATTCTCAGTTTGTTCCGTCTTTTTAAGTGATTCCCTGAAAGCAATGGAGTTTGGGAGATATATTATAGCTGAAAGATAGTGACAAGCTTACAACTACCTTTGGTATTGCTTGTGTACTAAATGACCATTTTAGATCTCTTTTCTATTTTTATTTCTAACTATGCACTATGTGTTTCTGCCAGTCAACACTCCTTAAAGTAAAAAGGGATATCCCTATTAAACACCTAATAGAAAATTATCAATCTAGGCTAGGCAATCTAGGTTACATGAGGACGAGTGATAAAAGAGAAAAGAATTACTTCAAAGTTCAACAAAAATGTAAAATGGTTGTTTTCTAACACCTCCACTATGCATAAATGCATACAATCCTAAATGCAGTTACAAAAGAAAACTGCCTCATATCTTCTTGGGGGTATTTGCATCCCTAATCTGCCTTTTCACTATCAAACTAACTTAAGTTCCAAGTAAAATTAGCCACCCACTTTCTTTCCTCTCTCTCTTGAGAAAGAGGCTGCACTCTTTCACAGCCATTCTCCACCTCTCTGGATTAGGTGTGTAAATGGTCACTATCCCCAGAGTCTACAGCTACTGCTTCAATACTATCACTGAAAACAAAACAGAGATGAGCTAAGTGCTATCAGCTCCATTTCACAGACTGGAGCTATGTGACAGAGATATTTAGAATGTGATTCACCTCCCCTAACTACTTCCAGCTGCCTGATAAGAGCTAGYCATTTAGGTTCCTGCTGTTGTCAGGGAGGACAGCTATGCACTTTTCACAGTGACTTATGAGGAGAACAGGCCTCTTCAGATGATTATTTCTTGTATGTGATTCTTCCTATGGTGARCTAGTTCCAAAAAGAGATCCTACTACAGATAATACAAGCATTACAGGTACACATAATAATATTATTAATATTAGTATAGTACAAATACCTCCAGGTAGATGTGTATTACATCTGCATATATATCTAGACTAATTCAATGTTGCCTCACTTTTAGACTGTATTGCTGCTTTTGAGCACCAAAGCTACTGAAATGAGATATGTTTTACTGATTTAAAAGACAGAAAATATGACTACCTTCTCTTCTGGAAATCCTTCCTCTCCTTATATCCCCTGTAGTGAGACTGAATTTTTGTTGCTGCTTTGTTCCTTGACTCAGTTAGTTCTTTTCTCTTTTTCCTGAGTAAGTATCCTCTGGCAACTGATACAAACCAGAAAAGAACCTTAGGCAACAAACAAAGGGTATCCCAAACATATCCTTAACAATAACAGTATTAAATGATAGTATTAAAAAATGAAAATACAAGAAAGAAATAAGGATATACAAACTGAAATGTTGAAATTATACTATCCCACACACCCATTTTGAGATTTTAGAGTACTGGAGCCTTTCTGCATTAGGATACTCTTTATTTTCTTTAGATCAAAAAGACACTAAAAAATGAAGATGTGGAATGAGGCAGCAGCACAATGCCATGGGAGTGCTTTGCCTGGTTCAGGCAGTGGGTTTGATTCAAGGGCTTTCACTTTCCTGGGAAATGTCCTGATTATCAAACTACAGAGGTTATCAGACTGCTCTTGCACAAGCATAGAACTCTTTTTTTTTTTTTTTTTTTTTAGCTGAACAGCTATTGAAAATGTTATAGCTCAGCACTTGAGGCAGGCCTTGCTTATGCTCCTTCTAAAATAACTGCTTATATAAAATGAAAAAGTCCAGCACAAAAGATGTCTGGGGGGAGGAGTGGAAAGCAGAGGATTAGTGCCCCACAGCAGCTAGGTGCCCTGAGGCAAGGTGGGAGCCACAGCTTCCACAGGTTTTGGGTCTGAACCAGGAAGAAGAAAGACTGGGAACATGGGTCTCCCACTAGACGTGTAGGGGCCTTCTCTATTACACAGTTTAAGGGGTGGAACTGAGCTCCAGATTAAGATAACTGAATTTAGTTATGTGCATGAAGTTGTTTACACGTGTCCTTATCTCCAAGCTCCCATTAGGTTCAATGGAGCCTACAGAGGATGGACTCAGCTGACTGGCCCCTTGATCTAGTTGGCCACACATGGCTGTCTGGTGCCATCTGAAGTGTTCTAGGCCAGCGTGGGCATCCACAAGCAGCTGGCAGATACGAAAAGACATGGAGAGACAACAGTTGGCATCCCATATGGATACAACTGAAGATGAGAAAGGATAATTTAGGCAATCTTAAATGGTATTAGATATCAATATGCAGGCAAATGAGCTSAGCGTTAGGTGCTTTAGAGTGAAATGAATCAAATGCGAGGCTCTCCTGACTGTAAAAGGATTTGTGGCACCCAGATACTTTTAGTCATCCACACGGAGGTGGATTAGAAACTTTTTCTGATTCCTTACCCAGTTTGCACCATAATTCACACCAGCTTAGCCTCCATTAGATGTAGTGGCACATCAGTGTAAGAAGCATTTTGTGAAAGGGATATAAATTACATGTTGGTAACTGGATGTAGGGAAGAGGAACCCAGATACTTATTTGAAGCAACACAGTTGGGTTTTATACCGCACCTTGACAGGGCCTTATAAAATTGTAAAAGATGAAACAGTGTGGAAATAGAATCCTTCCAAAGGTTATTGCATTTCCTGAGCCACTTCTCATTCCGCTACCACAGAAGAGCAACTCAACAGGTCTCATTTTGAAATAAATCAAGTCACATGTCAATACAGGTGTTAATATAACCAAGTCGATACAAACCTTATTGAAGAGTTTACCTGTGAAATTTGCTAAGACCTGTTATGAGCTGTTAGCTGTATAGTTTTCAAATTGGAAAAGGGTTTCTGAATGAGTTTTTGAAATAAATGCTGAAAAATGCCTGTGAGAGCTAAGTGAAAATGGATTTCACCCTTTTTTGCATCAAAAAAATTTGAAATGAAGCTACAACAGAAGAAACATTGGTGTGATAGCCAACAGAGCAACGTGATAAATTCATACATCTGCATTTGCTAAATATCCTAATATAACTGAGGASTTTTACAACTTTGATCATTTTTGATCCTTTTAGATTTAATTCTGTTTTTAGATTGTATTTTACACAGATAAAGTTCTACTGACTGCAGTGAAGTGTTCTTMAGTACACACTAAAATTGACTTAAGGCAGTTAACAGATACACCCAACAATGATTAAAAGCAACACTAGTGGGGTGTATCTAGCTATGTAGACATATCTGAGATAGCTTAAATCTAGGTAGTGTGGGTAACAGCCTGGGCWGCACCAGCTTGTATTTGGGGTAGCCCTTTTGTAATTACTGAAAGTGCCATGCAGGTTTGTGCCACCTGATTTTAGGTTGGTCTCTGCTTAGTAGTGCTGCCAATTTCAGAGCTAGCCTAGAGCTAGTTCTGGCTCTTACTTCTACAGAGAAATGGGAGGCAGTGAAGAAAATGGATGTTATACAGCATATGTCTTGAGTTCAAGGTGTTTACTGTCACAAAAGAGAAGGAGTATTTTGTTAGGCTGGACTGAACAACAGCAAAAAAGAGTCAGAGAAATGAGTGTAATTGCATGTAATAATCTTAAATGTAAAATCCATTACTGATATGTAATGAATGTTTTCTTAGTGCAACAGCATTWGCACACATTTTACATGCACACCGTGACAGAAAGGACTTCAACAGGGCCAGCTAGAATATTTAGACATATTGGACTAGGAGTGAAAGGTCTTGCTGTGGAATTATCCCAGCCCACCTCACAGCTGTGCAAAGCTGGGAGGCATTGGGATTAGGAAATGGAACACACTGACCCAATTCTACCACTGCATATGAACATATAATAGATAAATTATACCTAGGAAGGTGTAAATGAACATAGTCTATCAGTGTAGCTACTTAATAGCAAAGAATCTAGGTCAATGTATTGTGCATAGAAAGCACAAGAAAGCAAACAATTCTTACCTGCTTGAAGTCTTGTAATACATTTTTCCAGTTTTTGATTTCTTTTTGCATTTGCATATTCTTTACGAGCAACAAACCCTCTGTAAGCTGAAAGAATGATAGAAAAATAAATAATCCATTAGGTTATACAATAGGCTATAAAAATAAAAAGACACTGGAGGAAATACAGACCTACATTAAAATATTCATAGCAATGTCTTAGCTTTATCTTTTGAAAGATACAGCAAACAAGCACAAGCAAAATAAAAGTAAATACTACATATTATATTAATACAAAATCAAAGTAAAAACTAAATTTTCTGGTGAGTAGGGTAATGAATTAAATTAATGCAAAACAAGAGAGAATCTAAACATGCAATAAAATAATGCTTGAAACATATTAACATTTTCAATTAATGATGTCTCCCTCAASAGCATAATTGGTCTTATTACCTAGGATAGTTAATACATTATGTTTTCATTCTTATTATACAATCTTGTCAGAGCATGGCAGATAGCATTAAGAAGAGTATCATTTATGCAGTCATTTCCCTCCATTGTTAATATTGCCTTTTAAATGCAAAACTGATAAACAGAACTTCAGTAAAGTGACTGTCATGGTTAACAAAAATTTCTCTTCATATGAACAGATATGATCAAATAAGATGCTCCATCAAAAGGAACAGCAGGAGAGCAGCAAAATGCCGGTCCAGTATGCACATCTATTAACTGTACACACATGCTAGCTTTAAGCAAAAATGTTTTTACGCTATTACCTGACTGTATTTTAACAGCACTTTGTTCCCTTTGTTCTTTCAGCTTTTTGTATCTCTTTGAACCCAGCCATCCTCTGACATAAGCTTGAATCAAAATAATCATGTCCACTGTCTCCTTTCGCATTAAATTCAGCTGTTCCACATGATAGTATTTGAGGAATACCTGAAAAAGAATAAGCAGAGAGGTAGTGGTTTTGGTAAATGTGGCTTAGACAGATTTGCTCTCCTAGTCCCTGGATTTCCTCAATCCATTTAACCTCAACAAGAATTATATATTGTTTTTAGATGAAGACGACGTCTTTTYGTAGTATTATCTAAATGATCGTTTTTGTTAAAGATAAAAACAATTGGATTGCTTGTGGTAYTATTTTATCTTATTCTGCCTTCTGACATCCTTCACTGGTCCCTGCTTATTCATGCTTTCACTGAAAGATAACTTGAAGCTATAATTATAAGTCAATTTTTAAGACTATGAGGTTCACAGTTTTGCTGAATTCTTGAATCTGATGTATGTTATGTAAGAGTGATCCAAATCTGGAATCTTCACCATTCCTGCATTCCAATTTATAAGGTGCCGATTAATAAGGTGCTATTTGTTTATATATCAGTGAACTATACTCAGCAAAATGTGTGTTTTTTATCTTTTTATTCCCTAACCAGTACAGACCAAGAGCTATCCCAATCAAATGCTTGAGAAAACAGAACAAGCCCTGCAAATTAACAGTCACGTAGTGCAATAACATAGTTACAAGATAAAAAGAATTACTTTAGTTTTTCCAAGCACCCAGTTGTCGAGGTGAGCTTTTTCCAGGATGGCAGCACAGGTTTCCGGGCTGACTGGAGGATCATCATTTGTTTTGTAGCAGATAAGGTAATACCTAGAGGCAAACAAAGGAAGAGACACAAATACATTTAAGCCATTCATTTAAATAAGTGTAACTGTTGCATGAAAGAAAACAGCACTAAAAAGAATAAAGCCACATCCTAAAAACCTTGCTGTGATTTATATACTGTACTAAGACCTTTGGTTGAAAGTGGGTGAGTGATATTTTGCACACCATGGAGGGCAGGTAAGACTGGAAGGCTTTTKAAAAAGTGAGTAGCCCAAGTAGGGTAATTTGCCAGTTTGCTGCTCTCACTCTGCATACTGTGAAAGTGACTTCAGTGACAAAAGAGAAGTATTTCTTTYATTAGGATTTTTAGCTTAAATTGGCTTATTTCACCTCTACCTTGTGCTAGACCCATCTATGCTTTTGGTTGCTACTATCAGTGAGATACAGCTGAGCTTCTGCTACCTCCTTGGAGTCAGTTTTGTGGATAATTTTGGAACATATGTGCAGTTATGTCATAACATGTAAGCATTTAATTTAGTAGAGCAATTTCCAGAACTAACTTGAGCTGGAAAAACAGATCAGGATGCTCATAAATAAATATCACCCATAACATACCATCACAGCTAGYGGGTAGGATAGTTCTTGTGCATTCCAGGACTTTCCAGGATGCTCCAAAATTAACATTACTTACATTGTTTTTTTTGTTGCTTTGTTTCGCTTTTAATTGAAAAAACTACATAAATATCATTATAGGTATTTCATGACACTGTATTCTGTTTGTTTTTTTAAATGTATTTATTCAGCCTACACATACAAAGCCGAGAGGATACAGTCATTATATGAGGACAAATTTCCTCATAAGATAATAAGAAGATAGATAATGCTAATTCCTGCGTTATCATTACCAAGTCCTGCATCTACTTYTTTATTATTATTATTTTTTAAACTACACAGTGTATTGGCATATTTTCACTCTAACAAAACAAATCAAATCTGCCATTATTCCAGGTCTACCTATAATTTTCAATTATTAAAAAAAGAAAAAAAAAAGGTAGGAAAATAGGTATTTACTAAAACTCCTTTTTGTGGGGGTCACCTTCTCAGTGTTGGAGATCTGCACAGCCTCCGTGCAGTCGGGGGCACACTCCCTGCCCAGTTTCCCCATTATGTTCCTCTCTTTAACCTGAACATTACAAATTTTGACAGAAAGCAGCAGCCAAAAGCCACAACACATCCTGATAACTGATAACTATGTTTTCCCTTGCAGCACTTTTCTGAAATTGTAATACCTCCATCAGCTTTCTTTCCAGACATATTGCCATAAACCCATCACTTTTTCTTTCCTTCCCTCCCCACRCACAGCACTAGCTCCCTGTTTCCCATGCAATTTTAAGCACTTTTGTCTGAACGGATGCCCCTTCTTCCCAGTTTTGATTCCTGTTCCATAAGTCGAAGTTCTGCTACAGGCAAATGCTGAGTTTGTTTGTAAAAGAGAAATACAATTTAAGTGCTCAATATTAATTTTGGGAGGTGAAGGAGGAAGACGTAGTTAAAGAGATTATAAAATMATAGCAAGTTTATTATTCTTCTTAAGAAATGACTAATATTCAGAAATTATATTTTAAACAGCACTATGCACGTAATGAACTTCTCAGCCCTAAATTGGCAATTAGCCTAAATTATAATCTGCCCCTGGAGAATCAGATGCTGCACTGTGCTGAACAGTGCTAGAGGAACTGTGGTCCTCCTTGGAGGCTCTTGCTCCAAATTATCTGCTTTAATTTGCAGTGTTACATTTCTATCCCCTATTTCTAAACAAGGCAGTTCTTACCCAAATGCACAGGGAGCCTGAAACAATCATCCTGAGATGCTTCATCTTTCCCCATCAATCCAAAAGGGGTCAACTAATCTTGCACCTGAACTATTCTGTCTTCCTCATTTATTTGTAATGTTTGCCATAGAAAGTTTTTTTTTTTTTTTTTTTTTTTTTAAAGAGATTGTACTAAAGGCAACACTGGTGCTGTGCAAACAGTGAGCAAGAAAGAAAACAGAGAAAAGGCACCAACGTACCGTTTTATAAAGTTGGCAAAGAGTATACGATGTGAATAACCCTGTCTTCGGATTCGTGCCGTCTCCAGAATTCCTGTGTAACGCAGCTGGACCAACACTTTCTCTTTATCAAACTTGTTTGCCTGCCTGTCGTTGTTTGGCTTGATGCACCTGACGAAATGAGGCTGGCCCACGACCATTTTGGATAGCAGGTCCATCAGAGAATACTGAAAGAAAGTCATAAGATATTTGCTACTTGGATATTTAGAATCCATGCATGTAAGGCCATATGTATCTGAAATTTTATTTAACATCAGCAGAACCTTTTACCCATGTGCATTTCAGTTTGGGTGGTACTTTAATGGTGCATGAARTAAAAGGTCCAACAGCAATTATAGCTGTGATGTGTTATCTATGTAGCAGGATACATACTATATGAGAGAAACACTGACTGCAGATGCRCATGGGTATCAAGTTCCACCCAGTACATTCTCATAACCTCTAATAATTTACACATTATTAGAGCACTGCCAATAATTGAACTTCAGCTTTGTTTTTGGAAGCAGTAATATCTTTCCAAATGGCTTTAAAAAATGATGTATTTTTTAAAAGTTCTCTTGATGATCAGCGGATTTAATGTCAGCTGCTGGGTTGGGTCTGCACCACCACTTCATATCAAGTAGTACAGTTAGCAGTTGGAAACATGGCACATTCTTAGTTCAAATGCAGAGGTTGAAAGAGTTAAATGAAGAATACTTATAATATTTATAATACTATATAGCATATGTATAACATTTATAATATTATAAAGTTAGACAACGTACCCCTCATTTTCCTGTTGTTGAAAACACACCTGTACACGAATATATATTTTATGCCCAGTACATGAATATATATTTTATGCCCAATACTTTAGATTGGGGAGGAAGAAGTGTTCCGTGCAATTACACCTGGATTGGAGTGTGCATCAGTGACTGAACTGCGTTAGTAACAGTGTTACTGTCAAGTGTGGTCTGATCTGATGAAAGGACTGTGTCCCTGGAAGCTCTCCACTTTTCCCAGCTGGATTAATATGCCACAGAGATTGTCCTTACAATTTTTGCTTCTCTTTTTTTTCTTCTGTTGTCACATATTTTCCCCATTCATCAAGAGAGTAAATCATCAGTCTAAGAATGGGAAGATGAAGAGCAACAAGGCAGTAAATATCACCATTCTTGCCTGCAGGAAATGATAGTCAGCCCAGAAGTGGGTCTGCTTAAACTAGTCTGGTCCAGCACATCCTGTTCATTATAGAGGCTGATGGTGATACTAGAGTTGCCCTGCCAGGAGAAAACCTTCAAAGAGGACAAACTTGATGTGCACAACATCACCATTCAAAAGTTRCACTTTTCCTACCTCACCAGGGTACCAGACTAGCAGAAGGGATGCAATTTGTAGTGCCCCATACCAACTGAGGTGCATTTGGTTGCAAATAATCCTGATGTGTGTCATGTAAACTTGCTTTGTGGAAGGATTTTACTAAAAAACAAAAGAAGAGACTGATTCCTCAAGAATCAACCTGACTCAACAGAAAGCAGCAGCCAGGAGGTAATGCAGTTCAGCAGCAGGTTAGACACATGAAACTAGTGTAGGACGTCAGGAGCCATATGTTTCCTATTAAAATGTGCAATTCCATTATGGACAGACGCTGCATCGTGCAGCAAAGCACTTAATTAGTTCCTTCACTGCTGTGGCAATGCAACACAAGCAGGACAGGATAATGGATCCATTTTTTAACCACCTGGTCTGCAGTAGCAAATGCTTTCCCCAACCACCCATGGATTCCTGTGTATGGGTGAATCAGTGAGGTTGAGGGTGAATTCTTCATTAAGAGCGTTAGCAAGCATRATCTGGACAGGGGTTTCCATCACATAAAGTAATAGCTAAAAAGTGAAAATATAATTAATCCCACTTGCAGCATCTGGTGAGATATTTGTCAGTAATACACTGAAGCACACACTCTGCCTGAACTGGAAGATGGGGTCAACAAGAGTTGGAAATTCAGAACCGAGCTGCATTAAGCAGCTCTGTGCCTCACTAAAAGAGAACAACGCCCTTCACAGCTATTTTCTAGGGCAGGACCAAGCACACAGCCAGTGCTAGGGAAAGCAAAGAGCACTGCTGAAGCAGAGCCACAGGAACCGACTCAGAACAGCCTTTAGACTGGGATCCACCTTCCTTCTGGAGCTCCTGCTCTCTATATATTTTGGTTTCTTGCTTCCAGAACTCTTAAAGAAATGCCATACCATTAATAGCCAACCTCTCTTTATCTCTCTTTGGGAAAAGCAGGTACATAAAAAGCTAAGGTTAATATTGATCATTCTGAAACACCATGACAGAAATTTCATTGTGTAACGGACTCCAGTGAGGCAAAAGACTTTCCTCCAGATCTTTTCATTAGATGGACTGCTGTACCATAAATCACAGAATCACAGAATGGTTGAGATTGGAAGGGAGCTCTAGAGATCATCTAGTCCAACCCCCTGCTCCAGCAGGGACACCCAGAGCACGGAGCACAGGGCGGCAGCCAGGCGGGTTTGGAAGAGCTCCAGAGAAAGAGACTCCACAGCCTCCCTGGGCAGCGTGTGCCAGGGCTCTGTCACCCTCACAGAAGGGAAGTTCCTCCTCACCTGGAGATGGAACTTCTCGTGTTTCAACTTATATCCATTACCCCTTGTCCTATCACTGGCCACCACTAAGAGGAGTTTGCACCCTTCCTCCCTACATTCACCCTTCAGGTATTTATACATATTAATTAGATCCCCTCTCAACCTTCTCTTCTCCAGGTTAAATAGGCCCAATTTACTTAGTCTTTCCTCATATGATAGATGTTCCAGTCTCTTCACCATCKTTGTTGCTCTCTGCTGGACCCTCYCTAGAAGCTCCACAAGAGCTCTAGAGGCTCTTGTACTTGGGAGCCCAGAAGTGCACACAATAAATGCAGTTCATAAACTCTAAATGGATCTCTGTCGACTGTAARTGCCTGGACAGAAGGACAGGTAGGTTTCAAAGGTGAAGGAATACACTCTACTCTAGAAAAAAAAATATGGAAAAAATGATAACTTACTCTAAAATAAGAAGCTACTGTCTGTGTTTTCATACTAGTTGTTTCTCTTGGATGATGTCCGGTATCTCCAGTTTCATTCTATACAGATCAAGAAAGAAAATGATATCTCTTATTTCTACTGCGGTTGTAATGCCCTTTCCAATACCACCAAAAATATCTCTTTGGAAAATATCATTAATAAGTACTCTAAACTGCAAAAGTCACTGCATGATCACTAGCACAAAGTTGTTACACCAGTACATTGCATTACTTTGCTACCTACACAATATGCAAACACCCACACACAGGACACAATTCAATAACTGAACATCTACATAGCAGCCACAAATAACCTGGCATGGGCTGAGGCAAAGTCTGAGGTCCTATCTGTAATTTCAGCACCACTGTTATTTTCGTAGTTCTCTATGGAACATGACTGTACTTCACATCAATATTATAATCTCTCTTTTTGCTACCACAATACCATTAGGACCTTTTTTTTTTCTGACGTTGTTATAAAACTACAGCCAGAAAGARGGGAAATGTTAGTTTTTTACCTCACGGAAGGAATATGAATTGCACAACACAAAGATATCCAGCTAAACAGAAGAGAAAATAGGAGAGGGAGAAAAACCAAGGAAGGGGTTACTTGCTTACTTTTAGTAGCAGTATTGCCTTTCTAGTATAAATTAGGGCTCAATGCAGAAGCACAAAATCAATTTTCTTACCTTAGTACGACTGATTGATTTCTGGGGGGTCCACATTTGGTAACTGATAGTAGTTTTGCTTTTTGTGTGTGCCAGATTACCTGCAAGAAGATGAGARAAAACAACCTACCAAAAGGCTTAGATCTCATTTATACTGTATAGAACCACATTATTCAAGCCCCCAGCGTAACCATTTGTCTATAAAGGTTGTTGGCATTTCCTGAGTGTGTCCTTATTTCCCCTTTCACCCTTGGCATGGAATGAGCTCTKAAGAGGTTGCATGAAGATGAAACATGGACTGTATTTTTTTTCTCCTTCACCACTTATGTCATATCCTAAAGCAAAAAAACAAATAAGTACACTGCTGCAAAARTTAAACAAGATGTATCTTACAGCATTTATACTCTTTTAAATGGCATTGTACTAGACTAGCTACAAATTATGGTTTAAAACAGGGGCAAATTAAAATTGCTTCCACTTTAAGGCCTTTTTTATAGCCAACTCCATTTGTAAATGGTATAAATTAGTGTACATGGTAATCAATCTCTATGGCCACACACATATTAGCTAATAAAATGAGCTAGCATCCTCCTCTAGACCTGAAGGTAAGTGGCCTAGCATTACTCAAGTCTATAAAGCTAAATTCTTTATTTCCCACCTCTTCTAATCTCTCAGTAAAAATAGGGATGTCTAGATGTTCTCCACAGAGCTCACTGTAAACCATTCTCTCCTGAACTGTGCCTAGACATTTCTGGGAGAATCCTAGTTGTTATGGATCAAAACTGTCCAAGGGAGGCATGCCAACTATTCATCAGAATGGAGAGTCATACAGTAGTGTTTCAGCTACAGTTCACTGCCCCTAGTTTGTACACTGTACACTGTGAAGCCTTGTGAGCAACCTCTGCTTAGCTATTAGGGAGCAATACTTAGTTACRGGGGCACTAAGCCTGATGGCAGAATTTCAAGAGAAGACACAAACAGTGGCAGAATTTCAAGAGAGGACACAAACGATGCTTGCCACCTAGACTTTTTCACTATAAGCAGACTTACCCATCAACCTAAAAGGCAGGTAGGAAACTGCAAGGAACCTGATTCAACAAAGGTGCAACTTTAGTTAAGAATAATTTCAGTAGAACCAGTCACTTACTTTCTCCCCCCTTAACAACTCCCTGAGGATGCGAAAAACTTAAGTCCTCCATTTCAAACCTGGTCCCAGCTCACTAATAGCATCCCATCAGTTTCTTGCTGAAAAGGACTGTGAGAATAACAAAACAACATCAAAAAAAAAAAAAAAAAAAAAAAAAAAAAAAAAAAGTCCTTACTCTTAGATGTTAGGAGCCCCAGCCTTGATTCTCTCCTACTAAAGAGAAAAATTGCACCAACACAAAACAGGCAACTTGCATATGTCCCATCCAAAAAGAGTCAGTGACTTACCTGAAACTTTTTGTTCAGTCCTCAACTCAAGTGGTGTACTCCAGTCCCTGTCCCGTTCCCCTAACCTGAAGAGGGGACCCTGAAAGAAGCCTCTACCACTTCCTTTGCACTTGATCAGACCAATCCCTCCCCTGCAGCTCGAGATGGCAGGGGCTCCATTCTGTATAGATTCTAGGGTTGGAAAGTTAAGCCACAAAGTGTATAATATCATCAATAAATGGTCATATGAAACCCAGCAGTGGTCAGCACAAAGGCTAGAAGAGGAGAACAGAAAGATTACCACAATAGAAATACCTGTTTTTGTAAGAGGATGGGTTACTAACTGTCTTATCAGATTGTTTTCAGATGAGCGGAGTAGCAGCACAATGTCAGCTGGCAGAGTATCTCTGTTCTTGGCTAGGAATCCACTTGCATTGTACAGAACCTGTTCAAAAAGTGCAATTAGGCATCTTCTGGGCTTTTGAAACAAAACTGTAGATTTAAGCACTCTGGCTTGTAATATATCAAAAGATAAAACTTCAGCCGTGAGGCTTATTCGCCCCTGCCGTCTTTCTTTCGGTCACTGAAAATTTTAACTTTTTCATACCAAGACGCTTTATGATGTAGATCACTAAGCACTAATTTATTACCCCAAAGTAGCTTGAAACATTAGGGAAAACCTACTGCAGATGTGTTAACAATACCTTTAGCTAGGGTACATTTATCACAAGGACAAGGGTGCTATAGTACTCCATTACACCAATCCTGGTGTTAATGCACCATTAACAATGTACTTACTTTCAGCTCTAGCACAGAGGATTACTCTTGTGATTGTGCAGTCTTTCTGGCCCATTTGGATTGTGCTCTAATAGGCACAGGACTAACTACCTCTTCCTAGAGATCTCTGTATTAATTACAGCAGAAGCTTTCATATGATACAGAGGTTGCTACCAAGAAGGCAGAGCCTGCTTCTCAGCAGTGAGACATGCCACATTTGTGGGATGTAATCAGTTRGAGCTGAAGTTCTGAGGAATTAGCACTGGTCTCCCCCAGCTGACTCTCTTGCACAGGGGCAAGTTATCATCCATCACCTGTGGGTGGCATCTTGCCCCCTTACAGATCAGCTGCTGCAGAAGTGCACAGGCACAAGGTAGTTTTCTGTGTGAAATAGCAATGCCCACCCCACAGTCCTTAAAAAAGCTCAAAAGATGCTGGGAATGAACTCCTGTTTCTACAAGTCAGAAATAGGACACAGATGGCCAGCAGTATCTTCCCTTAGTGCAACAGCAAGTCCCAGCTACTCCTGAGTTTGTGATGGCAAAACACCCAGTACAGGAGGGCAAGACTGCTGACTGAATGAAGCAGAAAGCAGGGCATGCACTACCTGGCTGGTGACAAGGGAATGAGCTGGGAGCTATGGCAGATGGGGCAGAGGAGGCAGGATTTGTGGTAAAAGAGAGGGTTTGTGGTAAAAGAGAGGAAGAATGGGTCCTGGTTTGGAGCACTGGCCACCTGACACAAGGCTTTGTGGAACTAGGTGCAGGGGCACAGAGATGCATTATATAATCCTCATTTTTCGTTCTCTGGAAATACAGTATATTTACACGGTGTGATTTWAAAAAAGGCATGCTCCATTACTTCTTTTGTGTGAGAGAAAATAACTTTCTGATTTACTTTTGAGGCGTGCAGCACTGCCAACCTTTTCGTGTCAGGTTTGACTAGACGAACACTGGGAACCAACTCTGCAGTAACTGACCTGCTACATTCCCTTCCAGCCCTATGACTGCGCAAACTCAACAATTTTAATGGGTTTAACAACAATATTACTAGTCACTTACCTTTCCTGCATAATGGTAAATCCCAAAAGTTAGATCTACTCTTTTGGGTCTCCAAAAATATTTTGACCTCAAATTATCTTCAAATTTTTCTGAAAGGAAAAATATAGTTCATCTTACTGSCATCACTGTATGTAGTTATCCTCTGAAGCTAAATCCTTCTAAGAATATTGCTTGATTTCTCAGACAAATGCAGCAGCACAAAACAGACTGTGATGTTTTTTAGAAAAAAGGTACTGTGACAGTCTTGAAATAAAAGGCACAATATGGGGAATACAGATGCTCTCAAATCAGTCACTACCTTTTTTTTTTTTATTATTTTAATGAGTTATCTTTAAAAATCATTTGCTTCTCTAAACTTTTGTTCTTCAAATATAAACTATGGTAGTAATTCTTCCTAACAAACTTGGCAATTGTAAGAAAACATTTAGTTATTGGTTGAGGTGATCAGTTTCAGAGCCTATTTAATATGAGGCTCCATAGACAACAAGCTCATATAACTACTGTAGCATGGGCATAAAAAAACTTTCTTACTGGGCATTATTTGCTTTGTGACTGTATGTTGCTTAAAATCCTCATTTATGACTTCCCACATTTCAAAATAAGTAAAAAAGGATTCTTTTGCAGAGAAATCCTCTTAAAATAATTAAATCAACTGTAACAGACTACTTCAGCAGCAATGAGATATTCAGGATTTAAATTATAACATATGTAGGTGTTCTAATTTTAATTTATGTGTAGAAAACCAGGGAAATGTGATTTGCTGAAAGGTGCTGAGTTCAGGTTTGCAGTCATTAGCTTTACAGAGTCCCCAGGGTCTTGCTTAGGCGGCCCAACAAAAATATCGCAGCTGAACATGATTCAGCTTTGAAAACAATGTTGCTGGCATTTGCACCCAGAACTTTAACTCAGTTTGATCCCTGTTTTTCAAGCCCTGCAGCTACAAATTCCTGAGGGTAAGACAGTTCAAAAGCTGGATCAGCAGCTGAGGTTCATTTGTATGTGCATGTTTCTTGTATCAGTTACAAGAATGTCTCCATACCTCCATGAAATGTATTGTGAAGCTGCAATATAGGCTCATTGAAGTCACAACSAGCATATACCCTAAACTTAACTCATTAAACCAAAGTCCAAGACCTTCTGTAGCATTAGGAAATAAACCATATACTTACCCACGAGCGTCTGGTCTGTTGCTTGTGGGAATCGACTTTCCTCATCCAGTAGGGACAATAAACCCATAGGTTTCTGCAGGAACATATCTAAGAGGGGCCTGTTGTCCTCATACTCTATAACTCTGGCATCAACACCTTCGTATAGATATTCATTCTGTGACAAAGAGGTTACAAAGGGCAAGTTTTGTCCATGTACACAGAACCACTTCACAAACTGTCAATTGCACAAAATTAAAGCTCCGTCAAAAAAAAGCATATATGCCAAGAGGCTAAAAACATCACAGTTTTGCAGGAACAAATGTCAATTGCAATGTATCACAGTGCTGAACTACACATTTCAATTTGCCTTTGGATATGTAAGTTCTTCTTGTGGTGCAGATCTTCGGTAAAGATGCTTTTAATGAATATAACAGAAAAAAATAAAAATGAGGAATATGAAAATGACTTTCTTTAATCCTTCAGCAAGGCAGAGGCAAGCACAGATCTAACAAGAGAAGGAGGATATAAAGGCTGCAACCTCTCCATTATTTTTGCCTGGGTTAGGTAAAGCAATAGCAGTTACCCCCTGCCCAGTGCCACAGCTGCCTTTAGTCCTGTGCAGGCTGCTCCCCGTATGAAACCCATTATTAAGTCTTTTGAGTTTCTTTAAAAATCATCCTTCTTCTAAAGCATAAACTCTTTTATATTTTTCTATTCATAAAAGCCTTGTATTAATTTACGTTATAACATCACACTTGTATTACCCTAAAGCATTGTAAATGGAGAGTCATAAATATGTTTGATAGCTGCTATGAATTCAAAGGCCTCTAACTCAGGAAGACTTCTCGGTATGTGTCACTCACTTGAGCCTGAATGAAAGTCATGGGCGAGTGAAGAAAGCAAGAAGGTGTGGTTTGGGAAAGCAGTTAATTGCATACAACAGGAAAGCACATATTCTTCAATTTTCATCTCTAAGCCAGAAAGAAACATTTTTAATAAAATTATCAATAACATTTTTTCCTGGAAATAGAGAGCCAAATAAATATAACTGCTGATCCATTTGAAAAAGTACACAAAATATATACCTAAACCTTTCTACTATCCAGACTTTTAAGATCTCAAGTAACTCTATGGATAGACTATGACTCAATATGTGCCTAWACATAGAATAAGCAGTAAGAATTTTTCTTTCCATTCCGTATAGGCTCCCATCTCAGGCACACAAAATGTCTACCTATGTCTCCCTGGAACAGTGGACAGGTGGAGTTTTGCTTTTAATTTTAATCAACGACCTGAGTAGCAGGGCAAGATAAGCGAGTAATAAATACATCRGTGATACAAGCAAGAAGCTAATTATGTATCTGTAGGAGCTAGTGGCAGGAAGGGAACGAGTCTATGTTATCTTCCAAAGATAACACCAGAGGGGCAGCTTTACTGAGGGCTCTAACTCTACTGACACACAGATGCTTCATTGATGAAAGCAGCTGTTACTGCTTAAGATTATCAAGGACACTTAGGAGTAGGAAAAGCCATATCAGAAAACAGTCTGGGACATGCTCAAACAAGCTCTCACAGGCAACACATCAAGCGATTAATTTCGTTGAACTTCAAATGCTTGTGAGAAAGGCTGGTTAAGCACGCTGAAGGAAGCCTGCCTGGAGGTGGAGAGGAGCTCTCCAGCAGCTGCACTGCAGCAGCAATGTGTGCTCCCCTTCCCTCTCTGCCAATGTGCAGGACCTGACCTTCCAGTCCTGAAGCTATGTGACCATTCAATCTTTTGTGACCGTGACCAGGACCAGGACCACTAAACGTGCGTGGTGCTGACAGCGCCTCCAATGCTAAAATCTGTCTGGCAGGACAGGGAGGAGGTTCACCCCATCACAGGCCATGGGCTTCTGGAGGAGGGCTGATAACCAAGCCTTCCAGATACCACCGTGATGGATGACTCAGAGGAAAGAGATCCCATATTACATATTCTTACGCAATGCTAGTCTTCAATCATCACATTATGATTGAAGGAGAAGCAAGAAGAAAAATCTTCATGATGCACATCATAAAACTGTAATGAAATAGATCTTATTTTAATTAGTAAACTGAATCAGCTCTAAAATGCTGTAATCCCCAATGACAAGAAACCTCCTCAAACTAACAGCAGCTCATTGAAATTCTRAAACAAGCTACCAGACAGTGTTCCTATAGATGGGATGTCAAAAGGAACGAGTGAATATTGATACTTGGGAACTTATCTCAGTATCACGTGGTGTCTTTTTGCTGATCAAAATTGGTATTAGTTTGTGCAAACTAGTTTCACTTACTAACAAAGAAGTATTAAATGCATTAGGAAATGACCTTCACGCTTACTTAGAAAGTAATCGTATTTTGCTGAGAACGGGGTATGACGCCTCTCTGCTTTAAATGGAAACTCTGGAGACCTACTCAGAAGTAACCTTTTTCAGCTTTAAGTAGAAGATTAAATTGTCAAGATGAATGTACAATAAACACTGCAAGTATTTAATCCCCAAAGTAGCATCCTTCTGATGCTAATATTAAAAATACCAGTTTCCAACATATCTTTGATCTTTGATATTACATCTTTCAGTTGTAATGGCAGAACTGCAAAAGAGCAATGGGAATGTTGACTATGTGGACCTTGCTACTTGCAGATCATGGAGCTGGCACAGAATTAATTTACAGCAGTCCCTTACACATAAGCAGAACATTTCCTTCCGGGACAGGACCAAATGCTGTCAAAGTCAAGCTTTGCTTTAGAGTAACCTAACAAACGCTTGTCCTAGCGTTCACTCAGCCTAACCACAGACACAGAGAAGAAGTAACTGACAGCCCATGAAGGGAGAAATGTGTCTCCACATCTCCACTGGCTATATGGAATCTACATGTAGCTAAGGCTACATGTACTACCTTGGTCCTTCCGTCTGCTCACCATGAACATCATGCCCCATGTAGACTATGCCCATGGAAGATCTAGACACACTCAACTCCTGTGTGTGACAAAGCAGCCTATGAAAGCTCTGCCAACATGGTAGTTGTTGCAACGCTGGGCCAGGCTGAGATCCAAAAAAGTGTCTTAGCTCCAACTTCTGTCAATGAAACCAAAATTAGGAGCCAAATTGGTAGCTGGAGCTTTTGTGCTTTGTTAAATTTGGACTCTAAACATAAAAATTACTGGTTCAAAGGACAGTGGTGCTGAATGAATTGTCCTGCCTCCTATTGGCCCTTTAAAATCTGCATAGTGTGGCGAAATCTGTTATAAGATTAAAATGTTTTATTTGATTCAAGCAAATTATATGATGTCTTTCTCATAAGATTCAGATATAACTGATCTAGATATAACCCATAGATTCAACGTAATTACCATATTTCATTGTAAAATGGCCAAATTAAATATTTTATCACGTTTTAATCTACATAGTCACCCAAAGGATGAATTTAATTCCAGATTCTTATTTCTCATTACAAAACAGGAACAGCCTTTCCAGTTGTCACTACAAAATTAGCCTTGTGCAGAGGCAGACCACATGAATACTGTCAGCTGGAATATATCCCCACAGGCCTGGCTGAATGCCTACGGGTAGGTTATCTCCCTAACCTCAACATGTAAAATACTGCATATCTAATGCTATGTATCCTAGATTGACGAGTGCTAAAAAGCAGTCTGCTCAGGAACAAAATCACACCATAGGTTTAGCGATAGTGAATAGTGATATCATTGACATAAACACCGACTTTTAATATCATTTAGAAGAAAAAAGAATCTACTCTGTATTTTCAGCAACAAGAAATTTCGAAGTACAGCTCTGGGTATTCTCTGTAATGGCAAAATATCCTCTATCGTCTTGTATTCATTCTACAAATAGAGCTCTGGGCCATATATATTTTTTGACTGAAGAAGTATATGCATGAGGGGGAAAGTAATTATATTCCTCATGAAACCTTATTACAACAACCAGAAGGCTCCCTATGTGAACCTATTTTTCTGTCTATTTGCCACATTTTTGGCACATATTGTACATATCACTAACTTTGAAAAGACGATTAAACCCTAGAACAACCACATTAAGAGTACAATAGAGGCAGAGAATGCTATGAATAACATTCATATAAAGGAATTTTGAATAGTGAACAATTCTTGTGAACATTAGACCCAGTAGACCATTTTCAGCATTACTTGGTAGGAAACAAAAGGAGAAACAGAAAACACTTCTCGCCCTGGCTATCTGACAATCAAAGGCCTATGGCTACCTACAGAAGAAAAATAAACTCTTCCTTAGGGAAACCAGATGCTCTTTTTCTCCATTTATTGCAGTTCTCATTTACTGYATCAGTGCAACAAAGACTAATAGATGATAACATGAGCAGCCATGGCACTTTTTTCTTAGATCAGTGGATCTAAAAGTACATTAAAAAGTTTGTTCAGAATTAGTATGTCCATGTTAGAGATCGGGTTAAGAAGAAGCTCGGAGGTAAGACCTGTCCTCAGTTTCTTTCCAGCATTTTTGCACGGTGCTTTGTAAGATAGTGCATAACATACAAGATATCAGAACATGAAGCATTTTGTTTCAACAAAGAATATCTTTTAAAAAAAATTCAGGAAACAAACAAACAAAAAAACTGTATTTTTGATTCTTTATCGCACCAAGAGCCAGGAAGTTCATCAAAGGGCTCCAGAGTCTCTTGTGTGAGATGCCTATGAGATGTCTGACTGCACATGGAGATTTGGCAGCACAACCAATGGCTTGCTCAGAGAGGTAAGAAAAATATGGGCTTTTCGTTCTTTTAAAAATTCTAAAAAAGTCTGTGAGTGCCACAGATTTATAGAGTAGATGCAACATGGCAGGCACCAGGTCCCCCATCACTCCCCTTCCACCTGGGCTGGATTGAGAATCAGCTACAGCTGTGCCACTGTGAAACCTGTGATAGTAACAGCACATTCAAGCCTTTAGTCTAATCCATGAGTTGCTGGCATCACTTAACACTTCAGATTAGTACTTTTTATCCTGCCTTTATCCTGCTTTTGAGAAATACACAAAGAAGGAATGGTACCATACACCGCATTTTTGGTATAACTATCGTTTATTTAGCCACCTACATCTACATATTAAGACATATGAGATTCGTTATAAATTCAGCCAAGGCAGCTATGCCCAGGGAGCTCCTTCCTGACAGATCCTGTGGGAGAGCTCTTTGCAATTTTCCCATTTAAGGAGCAGCTTTAAATGGTAACGTAGCTCTAAAGAGTGGCTGCTTAGGGAATGCTCTAAACACCAAAGCTTTGGATCACTGGCTGCTTCCCAATCTACTATCCCCATCGCTTCTGAGGCTGTATTTTTAGCCAGCCACACTCCCCAGGAAAGCAAAGCTGTGAACATCTTTTGCTTTGTCCTCTGCTCCTATGCTTTCTGACACTGAACTGAGCTGCAGGTGTAACTGCAGCTGCAAGACCTTCTTTTGCCTTACTATGAGTCCCATGTAATTTTCATGGAATTCTTTACAAAGTTTAGATGATCACTCTTTGAGGTTTTTCATTGTCCCTTTGAAATTCATTAACTTTTATAATTATAGTTCTATTCTTCTTCTATGTTATACATCAGATTATTTAGAATCATCATAAGGTTGGAAGGGACTTCAGAGGTCATCTAGTCCAACCCCCATTAAGTTCATCATTAAGTTCATCATTATTTAGCTTAGATGGTCTTGTTCCTTAATAAGAACAATATAAGTAAGATTTCCAGTTTTTAACAGAGAATTTTCAGTTTTCATTATGCTTATTAGTAAACAATTATGAATGCCATACTTCACAAATTATGTTACCACTCATTTATGTTTTTTTATTGCAGAACCATACTTTACATTATTGTTATTCTTCAGGAAAACAACACTGCATTTGCATCAGACTGATTACTACTGTATTCTGTTGCCTAGGTACTGTAAATTTCAAGTTTAATACATTTTAAGTGGGCATTTTACATGAAAAAGCAATTCAGAAGTATGTAATAAATGCTCAGAAACAACTTGTGGTAATCTATAGTTTACCATTATTCATGGAGAAAGAACAGTGTAGTTTCTTAAGAGATTTTTTTATGTTCAGTGATCCTAACCTTTATAAAAATTTTCAAAACATACCTGTTCCCAAGCAAAGACATGCTGATTGAAGTAAAACTGAATCTGTTCATTGGCAATGTTGATACAGAGTTGTTCAAAAGAATTTTTTTTGAAATTCTCAAAGCCAAAGATATCAAGAATTCCAATGTTCAACCCATCGTCATTCCCACTGCAAAGATTAAATAGACTTTTTATTGTTGTATCTCAACTATTTTACACTGACTAGTTTCATTATTATTTCAATAGAGCAGATAATAGGCCAAGTCCATAAAGCAATTAAATAGAATGAATTTTGCTAAATCAGATTTCTCTTAAAATGACAATCAGTTTTTATTTGAAGTACAGTAACTGTACATAAATTCAAATATGACTATATTTGAAGACCAGATATACCAAATCATATAAGGCCAAAGTCAACTGACAATCATACAGGATTTACAATTTTCTTTTTAAATCAGTATCTATTAGTCATTAATCTGTTGTAAAAAGCTTACTACAGTTGAGGAACAATACATAGTTCTTTTTGTTTTTCTTGTAATAAAACAGGCTTTACTCAATTGTACCTTCAATTAGGATTGCTGAGATGAAACATTATTCCTTCATATTATTTGTCTGCAACAGTTAGTTGAAATTATTTGAACATGACATTCTGCGAATGAATGTATAGAACTTTTATGTATGTAAAAAACTAGTCTGAGTATTAAGTACTAGAGCGGYAGTACTAAGTAAGTACTTAGTACTTAAGTATTTAAGAATTTGACTTAAGAATTTTTCTTATTCTTTTTCTTTTTTTTTTTCTTCTGTGTTTTAGGGCAGGGTGGGCATTAACCTCAGCAAATACGTTTGGAAGCAACTCTCATACATTTACTTCATATTAACAGCTGTACAAGCAACAAGAAAGCTGCGATYGAGAGCATAATTTAACCTGTATAATCAACAAATGAATGCCAAGAGTTGGCCCTGAGTACTAGAAGTAAATAGAAAGAGGAAAAGGAAAAATAATAAATGGCTGCACTATAAAGATCTACTGCACTTTCATGGAATACTATGAACAGGACAAAAATCTCTTTTTTAAATAGTTGTGTCAAAATGAAAAATTATYGGAGAAAAACAAAGAACAAAACAGACTGATATCAGAGAAAAATAGAAGAGTTTAATAAAATTCTATTAAAATAGAAGAGTTAAATAAAATTAATGCTCTCATGTAAAATATAATTCCCACAGAAAATACCTTTTATTTCTGGAAATGTTTCCTTTTACCTTAAATGTTTGTCGGGCTTCAGTAAAGTATTGATGCGATTGACTATCCAACTGAAGAGACGCCCATACAGGGCTTTGGCCATGGCATCTCGGACATCAGTTGCTTTTTCCACCGTGTTGGGACGAATAATCGTTTCTCCTCTAGTCACTACACAGTGAGAGGTGAGGGCCTCTTGCAGCTCATCTGCCTGAATACACAGCAAGGAAGCACCTAGAGGTGTAAAACCATAAACACAGCTCAGAGAGAGAATTTTGAAAGAAAAATATTCATTGCTTTGGTCAAGGTTGCAAGTACAATGTTTTAGGAATTAGTCAAATCAAAGTCTTCACTTGTGACTAGTGAGAGTGTTCACAATAAACAACCGTCAGAACCTAATCTAGACACCAACTCCCCCGTTTTCACTTTAATAAGAAAGCAATTCAAAGCAAAGGTCTTGCTTACGTGTTCTAGATTGCTTTATGATAACTTCTCCAAATTGTTATGAAGAAATACTAGGGAATCTAGCTCACTAGGTCAGGAGTGTAAAAGTTGTGAGATATACATATTCCTCTCAGTTATAAATCTACCACTACAATCCCCTGCTATCTKTTTTTCTTCAGAAAAGGGATGTGTCTTTCCCAATAGCAGAATATTTTTCTATCCATGACAAGAGAACATGTAAGAAGACAGTGTGAAGTCTTCATTCCCTCCCCTCCCTATAGTTAACTGGAAAAGAACAGCAACTTCCTTGAGTATCTGTTCCCTCACTCCTCTTATGCCTCCTTGCAACCTACAATGTAAAGTATCCCTTCCAATGAATTAGTGAGCTGCATTTCAATGTGCATAGACTTCGAGTAAGTAATGAGGCTGTGGGGAAAAAAAAAGAAAAAAAAGAAAGAAAAATGTTAATGAAGTTCTTCTAAACATCTGGAGAAAGAATATCAAAGATTTTCTTTTCAGGCATCTCCAGTATTTGTCATGTTTCCTGAATGCCATTAGTTGGTTAGTAAAATCAGGCACATAATATGGAAAACTCCTTCCTCTTTTTGAATTCAGGTGGACTTGTAATTAATTCAACTTCAGCATTTAATCCTTCTTGCAGAATTTTCATGTGAATACAGTTTTCAATGATAACACTCTTGCAGTAAAAGACATTGGTTAATAAWACATTAATGGAATATAATCTTAAATATAAACACTCACTATTCTCAAGGGCTACTGGATTGGAAATGTTGCTCTTGTCAATCATATGTTCCGATACCACTGCAGAAAATTCAATGTTACCCACATTTAAAATGGCAGCCAGAACACTGTACACGCTTCCAAGTTCCTGAAAAGWATATTGAAAAGATATAAGACTTAATAACCTGACAAATATGTCACTTCATGTGACCAGCATGCTATTCTGTTGAGCATATTGTTTCCTATACCCAGAACAATCACTTTCTCTCACTTGTCTGCCACAAGCCAACTACTTCTTGAAATACTTTCTTCTGCAATTAATCCCTATTCTATATGTGGCACAAGTTTCTTTCAAGCATAAGATGACCTGAAGACTGCAAGACAAACCACAGCCTAATCTCTATTCTATACATGTCTATAGGACAGGATTGACATGGAATAGGGGAAGCACAGAACGGCAGCAAGCATCATCCTCTTACATGAAAGGAATTCAGAGGTTACTTATGTGTCTGCAGGCMCAACCTTGACCAAAATTGTTACACCCAGGGCAACAAAACTTCAAAAATCTCCATCTAGGCTTCGTGAATCCCAGAAACACCAGTACTCCAAATGACAGCTCTACTCCCACTGACATCGACAAAGAGTTTTACTGGAAGAATGAGACCCCATGTGCCTTGGATTGAGTCAGAGCCATTAACCCTTTAAAATGTCATTAGAGAATTGTGTATGCATACTTTTGGGATGTACTTTATTTACACATGTTCCTWGGTTCTACAGATTTCAAGTTATTCAGTTGGTTCCAAAAAAGCAGCTTGCCTTCACRTAAGTCTAACACACATAAAGCGATATATACAATAAATGATTTTAAATACTTTATATAAGACAAAAATCATACTTGCAAGTGAAATAATGCTTTGGTTACAGTTTTGATTTAGATTTGAACTGTGAACTTTCAGCTATGAATTTCATATGAACTGTGAACSTCTCTCTTTATGATTTCTACACTATTTTCTAAGGTATTTCTGTAAAGCAGGCTAAGTTYTTAGCTAAGAATCTGGGATAGTATATATTCCAAATCAAACAACAAGGGTGTAATTTATAAGTTCCATAAGTTTTATAGTAGTATAAGAAGCAGTTTGATTGAAGTTTGATTGATTGAAGTTTATGAGGATAGACTGTGCTAAATTCTATAGCATTTTATYCCTCATATTTAGTAGTGTGCTGGTTCAGCAACGGGCATCATTTAGTCAGATAAAATTCTCCATTGCTCTAAAAGACCTGATCTTGTTTTCAGCATTTGCAGAAGTTAATCTAGCAGTTAATAAATTAATTATTCCCGTGACAGCAAGGCAAACTAAACAAGCTTATTCTAAAAAATATATATATATATATATGCTCTGGATAATTGGCTCACAGTTTGTCTAGTTTTTAAGCAATAATTTTCACTTTAAGCTTAGGAATCCAGATGAAATGCAAAGAAATCAATAGCTTGACTTCTTTCATTATGTTGTACAATATGTATAACTGCTGACATTTTTGTGCTCTTTTCCAGCGTGTGTTAAATCTAAGTTGATCGGTCTCATACAGAATGATTCCTGCTTACCCCAGGCAGTGCTTTGCTATTAATTTTGCCATATGACCTAAAGTAAAACAGTGTGATTTGAAGACAGAAAGTACTAGCAGTAAAGTTACCATTAAAGCTTGTCAGTAAGTTAAAAATAAATTTAAAAGAAGGAAAAAAAATCACTGAGGACTGAAATTTAATTGAGGTCAAGAAAGTTCTCTCTCCAAGTTTTTCTGCTGATAAAAAACATGCACATATAGAATCTTTTCTGTAAACTGGATGAATGCCAAAGCATAACATAAAGCATTACTCCTAATRTAGTTGCTTTTGCTGTATCAGAACCTAAATGGGAAAGAAGACTTTTCTGCTCCTTCACTCTTGCAATCAATCACTCAGCTTCAGACAGGTTAATTAACTTGTGGAAAAATTGATACCTTCAAAAATCAAATATTTCAATACTTAAATAATCAAAAATTAAATGTAGTAAAATAATAGTAAACTTTAAATGTAGTAAAATAAGAGTAAACTGAGTATACAATATCCTAAAACTTAAACAGCACTACAGGAAGAAAAATAACAAGGGAGATTATTTGAATGGTTTTTATATGTGTATATATATACACACATACACAAACATATATATTATACACACACACACAYATATGTATATATTTGAACTTTTCTGAGCAAGGCACCTATTAACATTCAAAAATAAAAGGAAAAAGGAAAGAAAAAAAGAGCAAGAAACAGGCTTATTAACACTCACCTCCAGCGTAAAACCTATGACTTTGAAGCATTGTTCAATTAACTCAAACTGGGATTTATAAAAGCTATTGTTCATAAAATCTTGCACTATTCTGAAATGATCGTTTTGCAGATACCTGAAAGAGTTGACAGACACAAAGTTAAAATGTAAATGAGACTGAGAATTCAATAACATTGCAGTTCTTAGTCATCAATTTATGTAAAAATAAACTGCATTACCTGGGAGGTCTATATTCTGGCAATTTATAATGTGCCAATTTTTTCTTTTCTGCGAGGCCAGCATAAATATAATAAAAAATATGGAAATTTTTCTCTCCTCTGAAACAACAGAAACAACAAATTGGGTTAGTAATGTAACAATGTTACATTTATTGAAGCCATAGTTGCTATTATTAAATGTTATTTTAACAAAGAGCTAACAAAGTGCTCTGAAATGGGCTGTATCTCATAAGCTCATGAGAGCTGAGCATCCTTGCTGTACTGCAGTGGTTGTTTGGAAGCTGCCATTCGTGGCTGCTCTTTGCCATAACTAGGTATGGGCCACCCAGCCTTCGTTGCAACCCGTAGATGCTGGGTCAGATCCTGTCCGCGGCCTCAGCCACGATGATTATTTGGGCAGTTGAACCTGCAGATTTTGTAGAAAGCTTCTGCCCATGAGCTGTGCATTCCTGATTCGTTTAGTCCAACGTGTGCGCTGAGTCCTGTGAGTCACTGTCATTCCTACCATCCAAGTGAGCTTGGGAGTCATGTTCTCAAACCAGAGGCATGGAAAGCGTATGGACCAGCAACACCGTTGGCTCAGCACGACACAGCACTGCAGCACACGAACAGTCTTCGGGCTCCCTGGGAGTTTATGCTTCATTTTCCTACTTTGCCCTCACTCTAAAGAGCTTTGTGGCATTTTCCTGTGATTTCAGACATTTAAGCACCTACCTAAACAGTATTTGAGGCACCTACATGGTTTGATGTCTTCTTGTCTTAGCATGCGGCTAAATAGACTGACRGCAACAGAATAAACCCATGAAAGGTTAGGAGAAAGGATTCTTTTATTTTCTGAAAAAAGTTTCTGTGATTGTGTTTAAATAGAGGAAAAACAGCATTTTATAAAATTGTCTCTAGCTTAAAATTCTTAAATCATTCTAAATGATGCTTGTATGTTTTTATATCACAAAGGCAGAACAGACAACAGGGTCACGCAGAATTACAAGAGGAGTGAAAATGAGTACAAGATCAGCAAGAGGTAAAATTTAAAGCTGTGAAAAAATCCTTATTCTAAACTCTATTTTTTCTGCTACCATGACAGAAATAGAGTTGCTAAAATACTTCTACCTGAATATGCTATATATTAGGATAGCAAATACATTTCAAGAATTCAACTTAATTGGAAATGCTATTTCTATCCATAATGCCACCTATCACTTTGCATTATAATACATAAACATATGAGAAAGGATATACATATGTTCATAATACTTTTAAAATTGTATTTTATTAGATGGCCCAAAACTAAAAATGAGCACTTTGCAAACAAAGGCTATAACACTAGAGGAAACAAAGAAATTAAATCCAAAATACGTATTAGTATTAAAATCTTCGTTCAAACTTTGACCAAGAATTTTATAATTAAACGATTAATAAGTTTTAAAGTCTTTACACATTCTGATACCCTCTTTTTATATCACATAGGCATTTKGGGGGATTTAAGTAACAAAATAAACAATGAGAAAATATTGAAGTATTTTTCAGTTATCTTACAKATTCATATGCTAGTCATATGTCATTAACTAGAAAAAAAAAACCAGTACTTATTCATCCTTCTGTTTTGTCCCAAGGTTATTTCCTACATTTTAGACCTACTCTGTAAACTCCAAATTAGAAAAATATCATTTTTATACTTACACTGCCTGGTGGACAACTCTGGATTTTTCGAGGAGATACTCTGAAATTTGAGCCCCTACTACAGTGCCACCACAAGTGAATTTCATTTCCAAATATTTTCCAAATCTGCTGGAATTATCATTGATGATAGTGCCTGCATTTCCAAATGCTTCTACCAGGTTATTCACTTGGAGGATCTTCTCCTGTAGAGTCCTGTTATTAGCCTAGTTATGAAAAAGATTTTGCTGAAAGTTATCAGTAATGATCCCAATATGTCCA
>NW_020455627.1:110770-142412 GCF_003342845.1 Nothoprocta perdicaria
TCTTTCTTTCCCATGTCAGTGAGCAAAAACAATACAGTAAAAACCTCTACATATCTAGCTTGATGCATAAGACCTCAGTGGGGTTACATTGACTTTTTTATTCATTACTTTTTCTGCCATCCATCTGCTGTACTTGCAGCTTTGTTACAGACAATAGACACTTCAAAGTGCAACTGCAAGGAAGGTTTGGCACATCTCACACCTGGTACCTTAACTCATACATGGCTATAGTACTGAGGGTGTTTTTGGAACAGGCTAACCACTCCAAACTATGCCTACATGAGTGTTAGATCATATTCTCTTTTTTGCTGAAATTGCAAATGCAAGAAGTAGTTCAGAGCTAGCTCACATGTGCCCATTTCAGTGTGTCTCAGTAAGCAATTAAGGAAGATAAATGATTTCACAGGGAAAAAGATTTCACCTAATGTGAAAAATGCAGTCTATGAGTTTTTAACAATCACACTGACCAATTAATTTTTCTCTTTAGATGCTCAAGTCCCTACCTCCGTGTATATCCCAGAGACATGCTCCTGCAGGCTCAAGTAGGCATCAAAACACAATGCAATCAGTTGTTAGAAGTCTTCTTTCTCCCACTGAATGTGCCTCTGTTAATATACACCTACCATTTGATACACCAGACTTTCACAAGCTGACCCAGATGTGGATATCTACTATACTCGTGAATAAAAAGGCACATTATCAAGCCAGTCATTCTAGTGTGAACAATATGGAAAGACAGACATGGATATACCATGAAACCTGTCACAATATAGCAATCTGCAGAATTAATGGCTGGTTGAAAGTGTTAACACAGAGTAATATATGAGCACAATGGTAATAACAAAKCTAATCATTTCATGTGCTTCATCATCCTGAGATGGGCAGTCTGCTTTTAGGATCCATGTTAGCATCTGCTTATTGCTGCKCTGTACCATATATAACATTAACCAAGAAAAATAGACCATCTTGCTTGCAGTTGACTTGGGAAATGGAATAATTTGTTCCAGTCAATAATGCTGGTCACTTCCCAGAATAACCATATCCCACTCACAGCAATTAAGCTGTGAAGGGAGGTGAAAAGCTAAAAGATAATTTTATTTAGTACAGTTTGGGTGACTTGCAGACAATCAGAGGATGAAGCAGTCACAGGCCTCACTTCAATGAGTACCTCCTCTCAGAAATGCTTCCAAGTGACCCTAGTTTAGGAGGGAGGAAGCAGTAAGTGGATCATCATCATGTTCCACTCTGTCCGTACAGAAGTTCTTCAAAAAAGATATTACAGTCTAGGCCCATTACCAGTGGTGGCCAGTCTCTACAATCAGTCAATTAGGCCTCAGATATCAAAGCCTCAAAGGCACATCCCCTTTATAACGTACCTTGCCCAGGACAGTGAGCTGCTGAACCAGAAGATGGGCACTTTGTGTCTTACCAGCTCCACTTTCTCCAGAAATAACGATACACTGTAGAGGACAAGAGCATGAGTTTGAGCTCACTGCATATATCTCAGCCTGTTAAAGGTATAAATATGATACTTGATCTTTACCTGATCTGAGTTRTATGTCACCATGGACTGATATCCTATATCAGCAACAGCAAAAATATGAGGAGGGTTGGCAGTCCGCTTGGCTCCAATATAGAGTTTGGAATGCTGAGTGTAAGAAAAATAAGGACAACTTCACTGGATTTTGTTCTGTTTACCAATTAGGGGACAGCATGCTGAGCTTGCTGGCAGTGATGCTTTCCGCTTGAGCATCCTGTTACTTAACTAACTGTGCCACAGATTTGTATGTATTTAGTGCTAGAAGAACTACTAAAAAAGAGTAAACATAATTTTGTATCATGTCAACCCTACCTATGCTACGAAACTTCAATAGTCAGAGCAAAAATCAGTTCCGCTCTGGTAAAGGTTCCCTTTCTCCTCTGAGACACACAGCCATGTAGAGCCATGTTACCAAGCATGTACGAGAATGGCACAAGAATGGTCTGTGTGGCCTGGCATTTTCCTATTGGGGAGGTAGGGAAGGACATACTATTTTATCCAGCATGAGCACCTCCCAGCTGTGCAACRTTTGGAAAGAGATTCTTCAGAGAATGCCTCTCTGTCATGCACAAAACATACACTGACCTCTCTATTTTGAGTGAAAAATAGCATCCTTTTTTTTGCTATTTTTAGACTCTCTCCAACTATAAGACAGAATAACCTGCACAAGTCTCTTCCATTTCAGGAAAACACMCCATGAAGGACAAAATAAAAACTCTGCTTCCTTAAAGGCACATTACATTAGAGCTACTCTTTGCTTTTGATGTTAACACTGATGTAAAACAGTGACAACACTCTTTCAGTCCCCTGCAAAACAAAGGTAAACAAGGTAATCAAGTCCACTTTCAGATATGTAGTATGTTAGCACATAACTCTTYAGTAAGTAATATGACCGAAATTTTGCGGAGTTCATAAACAGTTCACTGTTCTTTTTGCATAAGCAGGATTATTTTTGTGAATACGTAACACGTATTTATGTTATGTGAGTGGATAAGATCCACTTATATAAATGTATAGATATGTACACATGCCACTTCTGAACTAGTTGCCCTTGGCTTCCTTTAAGTGTAGTGAGATTCTAGTCAACATAGCTCAGCCTAAAATCAAAGTTGGAAGAACAATGACCTCAGTTTCTATTAATTATAATGGGTGACTAGTTCATACATAGCTATCTAAACTTTAAACATGATGTTCTACATACTCTACAYTGCAGACACAAAGGTACCTGAGATGAACCTTTTCCAGAGGTGTCTCATTTCTAGGCTGAAATTCAGCACATAAGGATGTGTGGCAGCACGCTACAGACAGGGCACTGTATCTGTAATTCTGTTGTTCACAGTAAACTCTAATAAATCATTATTACTTCATATTTAACATGAACATTCATATTTTACGGGAAATCAGCATGTGTAGAAGGAAAAAAACAAACCTAGACTTTCACACCTGTGAAGAATAGATGTCTATGTTCCGAAATGGATTGACAGCAATGAGGATGTCCCCTACATACGTGTAGATCTGATCCTTGGCATAACCCTTCTGCAACTGCTCCGTTACTGTGTTCTGATGGAGAAAGAATTGAATTACTGTTTCTTAGGAGGAAAGAATATTAGGGAAAAATGTATAAAACAGTAATGAAGGGGAGAGAAAGGGAAAATAGTAATGTCCAAGAATACATATCATCTAGATCACAAGTGACTGCTATTTTCAGACAGGCATGCATAATTTTTTGTGTCCAAACTGAATCTAAACAATATATATTTAGAGATCTCCAAGTGGCTACAGAAACATTAACTAGTAAATAGTGTTTAATTCAAGTCATCAAATGTGCTTATATGTGATAGTCCTGTTTAAAATTAGCTCTACAACTTCATGTAACTAATAAGACAAGAGCTATATCCTTAAATTCCTACCCGCCATTGCAATATGTCTAGAATTACTCTCTTATTGTAAGTCAGATCTTCAACTGTTTGGGTTCTATCAGTGTAAGCAGATAAATATGTTCCTATATTAACAAGCAGTCTCTCTTGTGATCGTTTTTTTTTTTTTTTTGATGCTCCAAAACAAGTGCTCCTGAAAACAAGGGGCTCATGAGAGGTGTACTCAACTTCATACTGTAGTTTTCCTCAGTCTCGTCTACATATGGAGCGGGGATGACACTGCCTGCTGAGCTTTCCAATCAAAACAGGCAGTAGCTCTGGCTGCAGAAATCTGGAGCAGCCCTTAGACTATTCTGAGTTACAGATGAAAATGCTTACACCTTATTTCCATTGGAGCAGAACCACAAGCAGGAGAGGAACAGAACACACTGCTTTCCCTCCACCTCCATCTGCTCACAGTGATATGCGCTGTGTTTTGCTTAATGCAGTGCAGCTGAAAAAGTTACACCACYTTCACAGGAAAACATCAAAATGAAACCCTAAGCTTAGGATTTCCACTGATTTGATAAAATCTTCCCTTTCTGGTTCTGAACCATACATTGCTTTTTGCTATGGCTAGGTTCACATGAACTTTTCAACATTTTTTTCTTTTTTTCTTTTTTCTTTTTCTTTTTGGTTAGGGGAGATTTAAAGTCATTTCTTGCACCTATAGTCAAAATCTTATAATTTACTTTACTCCTCTGGTGAGGCTACATAAAATGGAAAGCAGGTTTTAAATATTCTGAGAAGCTGCCACTTGTATGTGAACAGATTATACATTGGATTTGATTTACAACGTGCAGTCAAATGATGCCCTGAAGAGGCAGGCTTCCTGAGAAATTTCCTGAGAAAGCTCCACCTGGAGGAGATGGGATATACTTCAGGCTTGACTTGCTTTCTGGTTTCTCTTTAGTTCAGCTAAAGATATAAGCCAGCATTGCCAGCAAATAGATAGCAAGTGCACAAATGTGAACCTTGTGTGGTAGATGAAAAGTTTGAATTAGTCCAGCTACTATTAATGAAAGACTGAGGTGATACTAACAAGCTCTTGGAAGATGCAAAATGCTCTGAGAGCATTTTGGAGTTTACCAGGTCATATTTRATACTCTGGTCTCATAAACATGCAATATATCAGAAAAGTTTTACAGATAGATAATACGAGTTATAAGCTGTATCAGATCCTGGACAGCTCAGTAGAGGAAGGCTGACAGATGTTTGCAACCACTGATGGTCTCTAAGACCTGCAGATAAAGTGCTGTGGCCTGATTCTTCTTTCTGACTTTGAAGCACMGAGCTACAACCACAGCGACTTCCCTCCTCCTTGTATGGATGCTGCCCTGCTYAACATGGACTTCAGTTTTAGACAAGCCAGTGATATCTGTGTGATCAATAGAGGGCATTGCTAGGGCCCAAGCCTCAGCTGAAATAAAGTGATCTCAATAGATTTCCACACCAAAGTCAGAAAGAACCCAGCTTAAAAATTATGGGAAGCTACTTCAGGAGAACCCTAGATGTCTAAGCAACAAGTGAGAAGGTGCTTGTTCTTGAAGCTGGACAAATTTCAAGTTAACAGATCACTGACAACTACATATCTAGCTGTAATAATAACTAGTGCTATAGATCCAGTTAACCACATGRTGCCATAACACTGCACAGTTCAAAGCTTTCTTTAACTACAGAGATCTTTTAGCATTGAGTTGAAACCACTCCAGCAAACCTCATCTAAAGCGTTCGCTATAAACTGGCAAAATATCATTACATCAGTGACACTTGTACTGTAGAAGTGCAACAGCACTGATGAACTTGAAAATCAATACCYCACCAGTGTATTTTAATCCCACCTGATCCCTGCACTCTTCAGGAAAAAATGAAAAAAGGCAAGTGTCTTACCTCATCCAGTACTTCCAAGGTTGCTAAATCATCTACTTCTTCCTGGTTTGAAACTAGTGACTTACTGTAGTTCCCTTTCTTTGTATGAATACGTTCAAATCTAGAAAAGAAAGACATACAACTTCTTAAGGGAAGAAAACACAGAGTAGATCCCGCATCTATAAATACCTTGAAAAGAATTCAGTCAAAGCWTTCCAGCTTTCTGCTCTTCTGAATTCAAACATAGGAATGGCTAATAACAAGACAATATRAAATATTTTAATGTGGTACATCTGGATTTGATTATTGAAAATTCAGTCTGATCCCCCAGCTGACACCGTGAAGAACTTTTTCATTGCATGTTCACAGACCCCTGCATGATCACCTCCCTCTGTCAGGAGGGATAGAAGGACAGAAGATATACAATATGGGGGGAAAAATTACACATGGATAACACATACAACAGTTAAACACTAGCACTTGGGTAGGGAAAAAAGAAAAATGACTTGATTCAACGTTTTAGAYAGGAGAAAACTGTCAGTGAGGACAGTGCTTTAATCCCATCTGAGATGGCCACACTGCAGGTAAATACTGCAGAATCACTGCAACAAATGAAATACATACTGACTAAAAAGARTTTTCTTGGATTCTACAAGAAAATAAATGTCCCAAACATGGAAACATTCCAAAAATTCAAAAACTTTAAATTTAAAATTCAAATAAACTTTTCAGTCTTGTGTTTTCTGCGACTTCCTGATTTGCATTTACCAGCTAAAGGGTGTATAACTGCATGCAAACCAGAGTTGCAGACAATCCTAAACCCTCAACAGAAATTATGCCCTTTTATACCCCTTACTTCTATTTATAACTCAATTCCTTTTTAACAGGTTCAGTTTAAATTTTAGATTTGGACAGCTAAAGCAATTTCTTTTTTGTTTCTGCACAAAGGTCATTTTGTGTCAGAGGATATGACTTTGAGAAGGACTTACTGACACTCACAGAAGGGAAAGACGAGTGAACTGCAGTACTGGTTTAAGCTCTGCTGTTCTATATTTCCCTTTGCCCAAGGAAGATCCTAAACAAGACACCTGTCAAATCACATTTTCAATTTCTAGTGGGATTGTCACACACCAAATCCTTTTTTTTTTTTTTCTAAATCTTACTGCGTCGGTGAGAGGGTGGTATTTCCCAAGATTTATTTCAGCTTTGCAGGAAAGTAGGAGAAAACTCCAGTCATGAAGACTTTCTCTTTGAATATTTTCTGTTTTTTTTCTCCCTTTAACAAAATGATCTCTATTTATGCCAGAGAAGTTTAATTACATAAAATTGATTCTCATGTAATCCTGTTCAGCTGACATTATGAGAACACTAGTGCTTGTTAAACCAGATTATATTCTCTGTTTTCAGAGAACAGCAGAGGCAGATTTGCAGAACACATAATATTTTTCTGCTTTGTTGTCAAAGGGCACAGACCCCTCRAGGGCAGTTATACTGCTTCACTTGCGAAAACTCCGACCACTAGAAAAAACCCAAACACATCAGCGCTGTTGACATCAATGCTGAAATTTCATTATCATCATGCACATGGACATTGTGAACTGAAATAACTATGCTCCTCTGTTTCGTACAGAAATTATTTGTTGGAGGCATTAAATCCTACAGCCATATTCAAGAAGCAAATCAGGCAGCTAAAGGCCAGATATATCAACCCAATATGCACTGAAAATATGAGTCAATGCAGTGTTGTTTCTTTACATCCCCCTGCACATCCTTCCCCTTCATCCTTATCTTTCAAGATTCAATCAAATCAAAGTGAGGCAACTGCAGCTTTTTCTTCTTCAGATTGTCAGAGTGCATTTAAAAGATTTCTGATAGTTCCAAAAATACCATGAAAAGGGAAGCATGAGTCACGATGCCCTGTTGAACTCTCTGCCAAAACTGGTTTGAGGATTACCTACAAACTAAGCAGTGACAAGAAAAGGGCTAGTCTTGGTCTGGCAGTAAAGCCAACATTAAAAATAATGATTTTTTTTGGTAACATAAAGTTGGAAACAGCTGCACCCCTTCTAGCAGTTACAAATATAACTGTAAGTGAAGAATACAAAAGAAGTTGTACAGACCCTGCACTGATCTGTATAGGATCAGTCATTGCTGGTGATTTTTTTTTTCTGGAGGCTACACAGAGCAATTCATCTTTAAAATCAGAATTCCATCCACAACAGAGGARTCTATTGGAATATATTAAAATAAAACTCTAATCTTGTAATATATCTGTATAAAATTTCTACCTGAACTTGGTGAAATGTACTGATAGACTCCAGTCTGCACAATGCTTTGCCCACTCTGTGTTTAAGAGGTTTCATAACTTGAGCTCCAGTATGATGAGCTGAGCTCAGGCTCAATATCGGCAATCTTGTTGGGAGCACAGAGCTGCCAAAGAGAATCACAGAGCTTTGGGTTCAGACATGGACCCTGACTGACCAGCTGGGTCAGCTGGTCAGCACCGTCCGTTTGCCAAAGACTATGCCAGCATACCATGCTCTGCAAAAGTGCAGAGCACCAGTCCTTTATGATAAGCTCAATAATGGGCTGCACACTTGACAATATTCAGGGGAAAAAATATGTGTTTTTAACTGAGCAAACAGGATATTTCTAAAAGGACTCTTTGGGATTGTTTCCTTATTGCCCTCATGAGTAGGACCGCACTCTAAGCTTCAGAAGCATCTAAGAAGTATRTAAGCATCAGAAGAGTGAGCAGAAGCTCCTGAAGCGAGCAATGCCATGAGGCCTCCCACCTGCAGGCTCCATCACTGGTGATGCTGTGAAATAGCAGCTGCAGGGAATTCCTCCCAGAAGGTCTTGGAAAGAAACTGGAACCACATCCTACCCTGCTACAGTGATGTGTATATGCAAGAGGCATGTCAGACTGGAGACCTACTTACTCTGTAGGCCCACAGTGGGAGGTCTGTGCTGCCAGGTTACTTTGGACTGCTTCTAAAATCCAAGATCCGTTTGGCAGTAGAGCCACTTTAAAAAGGAGCTTCCTCAGACTTCTCCTTGCTGCTAACARTGCTCATATGGAGTTACAGAGCACAGGAAGAAGAGACTTGAAGTATTCAAGGATTAATCTGGAACTCCAACATCTCTGGTTTAATCTCCTGCTTTGTTACAGCCTTCGTACGATGACCCTGAACAAGTCAGCGCTGTGACTGGGAGCTATTTTACTCTGCTCCTCTTACCCTTTGTCGAGCTTTGCACTACAGCCACAGGCCAGGTTACTAACAGTGGGTTGTCTACTGCTCACTGCAGAACTTACCTGCAGGGATTGCTATCAGCTGGTTCCAACTGACAGGATCAGTCAGAGAAAGAGAGAATACCCAGAAAATAAGTCACAAGTTTGGGCTGTAATCAMGAAAAGCCACGGGATGTGACTATAAATTTCTCCCTGCTTTCAATATTAGTGAATAAACTGGCAACCCCCCTGAAGTGTGTTGTACACAAATCGCTATGAACTGACCTCCCTGATGTTTATAAATAGTTAAACAGAGCAGCTGTTCAACACCTTGTCACTAGATTTCAGTGCTCTCCCTAGGTGGTCAAYGCAGGACAAACTTAGTGGGCTAATTCAGCTCACCCCAAAGTCCTTGCTCAGAATAACTTTGAAGCAGAACGAGTCTCTTCCCTGCACTTTCCGAGAGGGCTTATAAAGATCAGCCTCTTCAGCTGGGGACCAGAGTCACTTGCTGAAATCTAGGTGCAGCAAATATCCTTCATGCATGCAGCTCATTCAGCAATGAGTCATAATGCTCAGGAAATACAAGCTGTACTAATCATTGTGTATTTCTGCAGATAATATTGTAAAAGCAGTTAAGATTAGGACAGCTAAACAACTCGAGATAGAAGTATTACAAGCCTGACTGTCAGGTGTAAATGTGACAGTTCTGAAGGCCATTTCAAAGACAGCTATTTCTGCTGGAAAATAAAACTCTTAACAAGGTATTTTTTTTCTCACTTGGCCAAGCAAGAAATGTACTTTTAGAATAGCTTTGAGTACATGCTGCATCACTCATGGCTAAAAAATATTTGGGTCACCAATTATAAATTTTAATATCTACAATGGAATTTTTGTAAGAGTCATATTGTTAGCATGTGATTGAGGGACTGACTAAAAAGGAGCTGAAAACTAAGCAGTGCCAAAAGGTGAATCTATGCAAGGTTATTTCTTCTATATAATAGATTTTTTTCTTATATTTTGTTAAAAAATAAAGTAAATGCTATCATCATGCTTTTTGTGTCATCATCAATACAGAAAGGAATTGGAATACTAGAGCTGGGTGGTCCTGTGGACTGGAGTAACAGATATGGGATAAGATGAAAGTTATTTGTACAAAATCTCAAGATCATCCTACCAGCATGTAATGGAAGTTACTTTTTTCAAAGTTAGTAGCCTGAAAAGACTAAAGAAAATAAGTATCTAGATGATAATGAGTCATGAACCACTCTGAAAAGAGGCAAACACCATTTTGTGATATTAAACATTGAAAGAGGCTTTTCTTGTCATCCCCATGATAAGGCAATTTTGACTGAAGCCCAGGACCCTACTGGTTAAGACACCTCCACTCACAGTGAATTTACACCTCAGTGAGAAGCCAAATGCTGTGTCCATCCTGCATTGTGGAGCCCTGAACTGGAGACAGCACTCCTGATGGGTCTCACCAGTGCTGAGAAGAGGAAGAATCACCTCCCACCACCTGCTGGCAAAACTCTCGTCATTGCAGCCCTGGAGATTGTTGGCTTTCTTCACCAGAAGGGCCCATTTCTGGCTCATATTCAATCTGTTGTCCACCAGGACCCCCAGGGCCTTTTCTACAAAGTTGTTTTCCAGTCAATCACCGACCAGTCAGTACTTGAGCATGGGGTTATTCCTCACCATGAGTAGAACTTGGCACTTCCCCTTGCTGAACTTCACGGGATTCCTCTTGGCCCTGTTCTCCAGTCTGAGAGGTCTGTCTGAATGGCAGCACAACCAGCTGGTGTATCAAGCACTTCTCACATTTTTTTGCATCACCTGCCAACTTGCTGGAGGTGCATTCATTAATTCAGTGAATTAATGAAGATGCTGGCAATGCTGGCCAGTACCCACACGTGGGCTATACCAGTAGGGACAAGTCTCCAGGTATGATCACAACCCTCTTATCCCAGCAGTTTCGCCAGTTTTCAGTCCACGTCACTGACCACTTTGCACGCTTTATCAGCTCATCCATGAGGATGTTATGGGAGACTGCCAAAAGCCACACTAAAGTAAAAGTGAACAGCATCCATGGCTCTCCCTTCATCTACCAAGTCAGTCGTTCCATCACAGGAGGCTACCAGTTCAGTTAAGCACCATTTCCCCTTCAAAAATCAATGCAACGACTCCCCAAAATCTTCCTGCCCTTCATGCTTCTGGAAATAGTATCCAGAATTAGTAGCTCCATCACTTTCCCTGGTAGCAGGTTAGGCTGACTGGCCTGTAGTTCCTCTGATCCRCCTCTTGACCTCTTTTATGATAGTAGGAGTGACAATATCCATGTCCTCATGTCCTCAGGAACCTCATTTTCATTGAGGATGGGAGAGTTCTATGGCATTGGCAATTTAAAAGAGCTAAGCTGAGATGTGCCTAGCTCAACAGCCTGGGAGCTCTGCTTCTCTGTCTAGGTGTTCAAAAAGGATGCACAGTGATCTGAAGTTAGGTTCATCTCTGCTAGATAACAACAATAATGCAATGGCCTAATGCCCTAATGACTCATAGGTGGCCACAGGAACAATGGTGCTAATGGAAAGGATTCAAGGGTAGCTCCACACTACAGCTAGACATTACACCACCCTTCCTAAACGAACACGGGTGTGCAAATATTGGATTTGAGGATACATTTAGCAAGTTAAAACATAAGATCATAAATCTAACAACAGACTTCTGTGATAGAACACAACCAGAGCCAAGTTAGACCTCCAAAATCAGGTGAAGATGGTGAAATGGGGACASAGTGATAGTATACCTAAGAAGGCTAAGTGAATGGACCTCAGCTTTTAACTTTCAGGCATATCTCTTCTACTCTTTTCTTTTGAAATACTCTTTTTTTTTAAGACAATAAAAAATTGAGGAGAAAGAGAAATGGATAATKAGTTTCTCTGGAACTTTCAACTCTAAATCCACATTACCAATCTTCTTGAGTTTATAGGCTACGTCAACTGAAAGATCACTACACACATGAGGGCCTAGGAACCTTAAGTGGAATTTCTTCAACCCTTAAAATACCTGCCTCTCCAATGACAGCAAACAGGACAGCTAAATCATTGAATCTGGACTGAAGGAGAGCAAGAGCTGCAGAACAGGAGGCTGATTTATAAGAACAGCTTCCAGCAACTGATAAAAGTTCAGGAATTCCATGATAGGACCTCAACAAAATAGCATAAACACAGTCCCAGAACAGGATAATCAAGAAAAGGAAGCGAGGAGATTTTAAGATGAGACTCAGGTGACCAGTCACTACACAGCCTATGTCTTGACCTTGAATCAGATTTTCATAGTATTTCTATGCAGACTCATACTGACATAACCTGCTCTGTGCACATTCAAGCTCAGTGCTGAGCTCGGGCTTTTTGCAGTTCCATCTTTCTGGATTAAGCACATGGCAGTTCTCTGCCATGCAGAACATACAAATCCTGCCTGATACTTAAATTTAAGCCAACTGCATAGGTTTTTACTGAAATGTCAGGCAAGAGAAACTATCATTCATTCCACATACACTTCTACCAAGCCAAACAAAAGTTTACATAATTATTTTTTGATATATTATTGTCAAAAGACAAAAAAACAAATCAGAAATTTCTCCAAGATCAGAACTGAAAACTGCTCTATTTACTGGTACCATATAAGAAATGCAGCAGATTTTTTTTTTTTCCTTCTTATATAACTGATAATATCAAAATGGTCTTTTAAATTTCATGTTTCATTAAAAAAGATCTATCATCCTTGAAGCATGAAAGAAAACATACCAATAATAATACATCAATGCTCATCTTCTACTACATTTCACATCTTACACATTACTTATATGTACTGGATTTTTTCTTAAATCGCAATATTGAGTCAAGCCATTTTCAGTTATTTTAAATAAAAGACATTAGTCTAAGTCGTTTATGAAGAACTGATGTTACTAAATKCTAGTTGAAGAAAGTAACTCATCCATAAGACACAAGAGTTTTTAGTTTCAGAAAATATTTTTAAATTTTCCAAACAATGTCTGGTAGCACTGTTTTCAGTTAGTAGCATCCAGTTCTTGAAGGAATGTTTTGRGGGGTTGTGGGTTATTTTTGTTGTTTTTGTTGTTTTTTTGGTTGGTTGAAGCACAGTTGTTTAAACTAAAAATTAACTGCCTGTGCCAATGCAACATTCATGTAACATTCATGTAACATCCAGGACATTCCTTTCACTTAAMCTTAGTTTTCTGGGAAGCTAATCTGGATCCTAATCTGTGTTTAGTCACAAGAGAAACAAGAAACACTTCTGAAGACTGTCTCATCCATGTGCCAATCATGCTGCTTCTTTACACTGCTTCTGTGAGGAATCCCTAGGAGTAAGCTCACCATTTCTTGGTCAGCTAAAGYTAATGAGAGATGATTTTTTCCCCTGAGTAGCAGGGGAACCGTTCTGAAATCGTGAAGGTATCAAAACTCTTCCAGCTGGTATAGTTTTAGCTGATAGGAAAGTAATCCAGGTACCTTGCCTTTTCAGTGACTCCCATTTGCTGATGAACATCAATAAATTCCATGAGTTGCCTTTGTAGCATGTTTTCCTTTCCTTCAATTTGCTTAATAAAATCATGCTGCAAAAGACTGGACACTGTTGGGCGTTTCTCATAATCTTTAGTCAAGCACCTGTACTGGCAGAAAAAGTGTATGATCATTCAGGGTTCACTGTTAGGTTTCAAAACACTTGTCTACAGTTTATTTGTACTCTATAATATGATATTTACCTTAATCGTCACAGCTCTAAACTGAAAACTGAAAGGTTTCACAAAATAGATAGGGCCAAGAAGTTAAACTGTTGCATTTTAAATACAATGCATTTTAAATTTAAACATTTTCTAAAGTAGTACTAGCAAAAATATCATAAACATTCAGTATGTTAAAAAAAAAGGAGTTTTATACTAAGAGAGCATATACTGATTACTCCTTAATTAAATTTATATACATATATTATGGTAGTCAGATCAACGTGGGAACATTTCACCTGAAGCCCATGAGTTTGACGAAAGTTTAATATAAAAGCATATTTACTATGTATCCAGAAATGAAAGGAAAAAAATACAGATAAATAAATTTCTCTTCTTGTTTTTTTTTTCAGTTTAAGGAAATGAAGAAAGCAAAATGTAACTGATTTTCAGTAGTAACTGATCAGTAGTAACTGATTTTCACAGAAAATATAAAGATATTTTACTTGACATTTTAGACATGTTCCATACTCAACTACAGTGGTCTCAGTTGTTACTCACTTATTAATGAAGTCATTGAATTCAGGTGACCACAGTTCGGGCTGCTGCAATGTTGGAGGTGGATTCCTGCAAAGATCAGAAAGATGGTGAGTTARTAAGTTACTCACTTGAGAAAAATAATGTGAGAATGAAGATGGAGTAATGAATTTTAGAAGGGGCACTGAAAAAAATACTGATTGCCACTGAAAAAGAAGCATGGATAGATGATACAATATGTCCTTGATTCTCTTGCATTATATAACTAAGGAGAAATCACATCAAGATGATCTACCAAACATGGTTAAGAGTTACTGTAACTATTTAATCAAATAAAGCAAATGAAACTAACAATCACTTCTTTCTTTTCAAGTCTGAAATCATATATCTTTTAAATAGAATTCCTTAAGAATTTCTCTTTCAAATTTTCAAAGGAATTACTTCATTAATCAGCCTGCTGAACAAAGAATCAGATTGAACTATTTTTTTTTTTATTAATTATTTCATCTAAAGGTAATCAGAAGTCGAATGAAAAACTAAATACACATCTACTGTAAAATAAATTCTACTTCTTGCTTTTCATTTCTTATTTATTTCAGGTATTAATTCAGTTMAGTCTTCTTCCTTTCAAATAAAGGTGCTACTTCCACTGAGTGCAGACACAAAAAGGAGAGAGAGACACATACAGAAGATGTGACTCTTTTTTTGCCTCCTTATAGCTGCTTTTCTTCAAGGGCTGCATGGACTCTAGCACTTCTGCGTTTTACTTAATGAAATGAAAAGGTATTGATCTCTCATTTGCTCCAAGGCAGAAGTGAAGGTGCCCAATATTTTTAAGGGTTGAAGCCAGAAGTCTTCTTGAAGGCCTACTGACCATGGCAGTTTGTCACTGCTCCTTCCCTAGCAGGGGTGGGTGAGAAGAGCATTCCTGCTCTGCTTTAGTGATTTAAGCTAATTTGGGTAACTTTCCTGAAAAAAAACATGTAGCACTCATCTGCTATGTAGTGTTAATTATTGTGGTACTAACTACTTCAATGGCTGGAGTAAAATCCACAACCTGCTGTATGGTCATACCTACTGCCTTTGAGACTGAGCTCCTTGGAAAAGCTTTAAGTGGCACTTCAGGTTCTCCTACCYCCAGTTTCAAAGAAAGCACAAAAGGAGCAGCTAGATACACTGCTGGAGGACAGTAAYATTGGAAGAGGCAGAAGCAGCATAAGCTGATGGTTTGAGAGTGATGAAACAACACTCTACTTCAAGGGATGCAGCATAAATCTTGGAGACAGTTGTGATGTCTCTTTGGCAACGCTAGCAGACTGTGAGTTCCTATCATAATGMATTCTAACGGAGTATATGGAACTCTGCAGATTCCTGTGCTCATTTATCCTGGCAGCAGTCCATGTAGGGGAGGGCTTTAGGGCCTTTTCTTGAATGCAGCCACAATCAGCTCTTAACTTCTGGATGTGTTTCTGCTAGAAGCAGAGTCCATAGAAAAATACATCTAGATAAAGTATTTCTAACCTTCTCCTAATTCACAGCAATATGAAGGAGCTGTACAAATTTACATAATCTAAGTGTGAACAACATAACAGTTAAGTGAAAAAAAAWTCAGACTAATCAGGGAAGAAATAAACACATCAAGATACTACCTTGGTATTTTGAAGAGTGCTCTCATAGGGTGCAAATCAGCAAGGGGTGGATCTCCATCTCCCAACTCTATCGCAGTAATACCCAGTGACCACGCATCACATCTGGCATCATAGGAGCTATCTAGCTGCTGCTCACAGGCAATCACCTGTTAGAGTGAAAGATTAGAACGGTCATTGGATCATCAAACATCTAAACCTAAGAACACTGCACTGTGCAAGCACAACTGAAGGACTCTTAATGAACAGAGACACAAATTAACAGAACTACACACATTTTGCAAGTCAAAGCATCCTGTTTCTGAAACAGAAATGCTTAAAGCAGGGAAAAGATGGCTTTTGTGAATAGCAGATTGCTGTCTGATCTGGTCTCACCTATTCTGACAAAAGTGAGGAAATCCTCGGCATTTTCAATGGAAGATGATAAATTGCATCATCAAGAGGAAGAAAAGGCAACTGAACCTGCTTTATGGATTTTTCTTTCAAAAAGAAGTAATGCAGCCATACAGCTCTATATCAAACGAAACAAGCAGGAAAGCAGAAGCTGAATTCACTGTATCACATTGTGATATTCCTTATGTTGAAAGCTTCAAAATTAAGCCAAATTTTCAGAAACAGGTTTTCCACTAGATTACAGCAAATTTAGGCTCCTTCACATGGCCACATGAATCCAGAATTTTTTCACCTAGCTAGTTCCAGTGCGGTTTTCCTATAAACAGTGTAATTTYATGTGCTATGATCTTTTTTTTATAACTTTCTGCTTCGGTTTAAAACATCTCTTTTACAGCACATGACACTTCAAATGACAAAAAACTCCAAAGATACATAGTACATTTTATTCATTCACAGTAATGTCTTCCTTCYGTCTTTTGCTCTTAGTTTTGTTAAAAATTTTCCAGGTGGAGAAACTCAAAAATCAAAGCTAATGTATCACAGGGCTCCTGCCACTCACAGGCAGATGCGAAGCCCGGACCTAGTTTTAGAGCATGCAAGGTTGGAAACACTCAACGGCAGCTTCTTTTCTTCTTAAACACTTCAACAAACAATTCCCCTTCCTGCTCTTTGCCTCTAGTTTTGTAATTTCAAAAAGAAATTCCCTTTTAATTTAATCCTTGCCAACATGTAGCAAAATGGGCTTAAAACATTTTTTAAAGGACATTGCTATCCCATTTGGTGAAAGTTCTAGGGATCAAAAAGATAAAGAGCAGAAATGCAGAATGCAGCAGTTCGAATGCTACTCACAAAATACTATGAAACATAAATCTAACCTCTGGAGCCATCCAGAAAGGGGTGCCCACGGACGTGTTCCGACGGAGACGGGTGCTGGTCAGCTGTGCAGACACACCTAGGAGAACCAAGGGAAGCTAAATCAGAGCAACTGTGATTCCCATTGGAGGCAGTCCCTCGGAATGGAGCCATCCTCATCTTTTCTTATCATGCTACAACTTCCTTTGCTGGCAAATCTCAGTTGGATCTTCCCAGTTCTCTGCTGAAGGCCGAATACTCTAAGGTATTCAGCACTTCAGGTTCTGCATATCTTCATTTCCAGTGATTTCAGAGGTGCCAAGATTGAGCCTCAAGTAAGTGTTTCAATAGTAAACTGACTATATTTTGACTAGTTAATTACARTTTTTCCATATTCTGTTTTAGGAGCATAAAAACACAATTAATAATCAGAGCATTAAAGTATTTAAGGAAAAAAAAAAGGTACTGTACCATATATTTTATTTTCTTTCAAGCTCAGTACTGAAATTAGATCTCCGTTTCATTATATATATATTTTGGATTAAACGTTACAAAAGATACTTATCCTCATCTGCTCTGCCGTAACAAAGAAACAATAAAGCAGTGCACCATCAAAACCTGTTGCAAGRAAAGAGGTCTCCCCATTCACAAAGCAACGCCAAGTGCCTGCAAAATCAGCTTTGTAACTTGAGCTGTATAGTTTAATGAATTAACTGTTTCAGGACAAAAGCTGGACAGTGAATTCTGATGTTCGTGGTTTTAGACTGAAAGTCAGCAAAATATTAGGAATTCTAACRGACTGTCGTGACCTGCTGATCACGGCAATAAAGAACAGCCCACCACTAATTTGTTCTCTTGAAAAAGTATGGGAGCATTGATTGGAAATACCTCCAGTGTTGCAAAATCAAGAATGTAACACAGAGAAAAACTGCCCCTCAGCCAAGCAATTCTTGAAAGATAATAGATTTATGAGTCATTAATTGATTAATCATTAAGTTTGAGATCCACCAGAGGATATTCTGAAGTGCTGATATCACGGATAGTAAGAAAGCTGCTGTGTTCTACTCTACTTTCAAGCTTATTTTTATTGACACCAAAGATCAGCTATTTTGCCATCATTTGTACTTCTTACTCTCCCAATGCCATTTGATTACCATGAAACACGAAACTCCCACAGGCACCATGGGGCAGTTGCAGCTAGGGTTGTATTAACTGGTTTGAATATGCTTGGCCTTATTTTTCATAAAACCCTGCAAAAAAACTCTTAGAATAGGAATAATTCACAYTAACTGCTAAGCGAAAACACACTACTAACAGATCTGTGGCTAGATGCAATTTGGTATTTTGTTTTTYCTTCAGTGGAGGGAAATAAACCACAGATAACTTCATCTGTTTTTTTAATTCTGAAGTTGTTCACAGATCATCTATATTTGTCCCTCACAGAAAAGTATATAATCACTGAAAATAAGGCAGTGAGAAGGATCCTGACTGGTAAATGAGCCTGCATCTTTGCAGCAAGTCCACAGAAGGATATTGCCTTTTTGCTGGCTCCCTCCAGTCTACTACAAGCTTGAGAGAGTGTCTCACACTCTGCTCCTGGCTGCAGGAGGGCCAGCAGCCAGCACGATGCTTGCTCACATCATGGAAAGCAGGACAACGTGCATGTTGGCACAAAGCCCCTCAGCCACGATGYTGCTCGGCTAAAAAGGGCTTTTGCCCTTTTTTGCCTGGATCAGGGAGTTCTCGGAGGGGCAGCCTCTGGCTCACAGAGGCTCGGTTTTTGCCAAAGCCTCAGCAAAACATGTCGTTCAGATTGCAAAACAGAGCAACACATCATCACAGGTCCATCCCTGCGGTAAAGATGCAACGTGAGAGCACGGTCTGATCCTTCGTTTGGAAGGGAAAGGGGCCACCTCCCTCCTCTGCCAAACTCCTTCTTGCAGGCTTGGAGATCGGGGTTTGGATCTGCCAGCACTAGCTCGAAGGCACTAGCTCAATTTTTATTATTCCAATGTGATTTTATAAATTATCATAGCTTTATGTGGAGATAAGAGGCAAAATACAAAAGGGATATTAATGTGCACCGTCTTCTCTGTCTATGCACTGTTAGGGCTTGTTCTCTTTGAACTGTAATTATTAAACAAAGTGAAGGATTCCCCATCCCGCCTTTCTTCTTTATGTCAATAAAGATGCTGATTTCACTTGAATAGTTCATCTCTACTTTCTTTAGGCTCTTGTGTTTATTTTTTTATCCTTTTACTTCTAGCAGCAAAGTGGCATTTCAATTTATGGAATATGCATCTCATGACAAATGATATTTCCTTGGGCTTTTTTTCTGCATATATGGGAAAGATGATGCAATTCCACACTTAGTAACATTTCTTCCAGCATTTCAGCAACCAGTCAAGCATACACTGCCCAGCTTTTTTTAACTTGTATGTTTTCTAATAACATAACATAACAAGTTCCTCTCCCACTCCCTTTACTACTGCTTTGTTGCAGAAATAATCAAATATTTTCCTAAGAAATGAGCAGCTTAATAACTAAGTGAATTAGTAGTACCAATGCACATCATGCTGGCTTTTATACACACAAATGCGGAGAAGAAAACAAAGTTTATTTCTTCTGGTAAATGCAGGCCACAGGTTACGAGTAAAAAATGGAAATTTCTTATTAGCAGTCTTATACTATGAGTAYCATACAGGACTTTCATTGCAAAAATTGGTATATTGGAAAAAAGAAAGAAAACTAGAGCCACCTACTTATGACCTCAGCATTCCAGGAAGAATAAAAATGGGCAGAAATGAGCTCTCTGTTATTAGGAGAGATTTGTCTCAGAATAGCACCCAAACTGAGTAGACACTGTTCTGATCTAATTTGGGAAGTTGTGCAAAATGATTTTGTGATTATATCCTGTGACAAAGGTATGCAGCTGCACCAGCCCATGCCGGTGGGAGAGGGACGCACTTTAGCCTCTGTTCTACCAAGCTAATATTTGACACACAGCTTAGAGACAGCCTGCCCACYTCTCCTGCTCACTATGTTCCTGCATGAAAACACAGACCCCAAAGAGCTTGAACTCTAAGTATCTCACCGCCTYTGGCCACAGCTTTTTGCAGTTGTGTCACCAGTGTTCATTCCGCTATCAAAGCAACTCCTTTATGACCTTCGAAGCAGGGACCTGCAATTCAACCATTCCTCAAGCTGGTCTTTGGATCAAACACTACTCACGCTGTTAACCTGGCTGACTAAACAGGTGTAGCATTGCAGTACTTGGACTTACTTTTCAATTTTTTTCCTAAATCTCTGAGAGCCTGCAGCAAACAGAGCAAAATAAACATCAGAGACAGAACCAAAACCTGAGTGTTTCTCTTAGTTAGGAACGAGAAGGCAGGAAGGATTCCACTCCAACGTGGTAGAGAGAATTCTTCAAGAATTTTCTGAGAACTCTGAGAGCACATTTTCTGCAAAGCTTCTTTCCTGCCAAACAGCCTCCAACCTGTATTGGAGCAGGGGGTTATTCCTTGCCATATTCAGAGATTGGCATCTACCCTTGTTGATCTTCAGAAAATTCCTCTTGGACCGTTTCTCCAGCCTGTTAAAATCCCCCTGAATAGCAACCAGCTGGTGTATCAAGCATTCCTTCCAGGTTGTATCATCTGTAAACTTACAGAGCTGCACCCTGTCCTGTTATCCTGGTCAATAATGAAGATATTAAGCGGCATTGAGGGGCATTAGCTATGAAGGCCTGGCCTCTAGCTGGTCTTTGGGGCATCATCACAACTCTTTAAGCCTGGAAGTTCAGCCAGCTTTCAGTTCACCCACCTACTACTTCAGTTTGCCTAAGAGGATATTATGGCAGACAGTGCAACAACATCCACTGTTCTCTCCTTATCCACCAAGACTGTCTACGGCAGAAGGCTGTCAGGTAGGTCAAGCACAATTTTGTCTTCATAAATGTATGCTGACTACTCCCCAACATTTTCTTGTACTTAATCAGTTTGGAAAGGGTTTCAGGATTATTTGCTCCATCGTCTTTGCAGYAGTCAAGGTGAGTTGGACCTCCTGGCTATTCCCTGGATTCTCCTCCTTGAAGATAGAATTGACGTTTTCTTTCTTCCATTCCTCAGAAATCTCTGCTTTATTGACACAACCTTTCAAAGACTATTGAGAATGACACTGCAATGAGACCATCCAACATCCTCCCTTACTACTCAACTGTGTATCCCATTGGGTCCCATGCACATGTGTCTGTCCAATGTATTTATACATTGCCTAATGTGATCCTCTTCCACAGAAGGTAAATATTTTTTGTTCAGTCTTTTCCACTCATTACTAAGTATTATCTTATTACCTAAAATGTTTTAATGAATAAAACAGACTGCCAAGACCACAGCGACTGGCAAGCCAGAGGTATCCAGACATTTAGGAAAACACACATTGCAAAATATAAATCTTAAACTGAAACAGGGCATATCCAAAAGCCAGTCAAATGGCCCTTTAAAAGCTTCAGAAAGGGCAAAAAAAATCACAATATTCAAGACCATGCACAGCAACTAAGAGATGAAATATCCTCTTTATACAGAGGTATGAAGGAGAGTAAGAGGAGAGTAAAAACCAGTGAACCTAAACTATAAGATAAAAATATAGCTGATATATAAGACAAGTTAGCTCCCTTAGCCTCAGACTGTCCTTACACCCTTTCTCTGTGGACCCCAGCAGGATGGGATACCAGGGGCTGCCCTCCACATGCTCCTAGCAGATCGATTTGGCACAAGGCTGGTGCTTCTAATGAGATCTCATGCTCCAGGGCTTCAGCTGCACTCCTGGAGGGAGGGCAAGGAACATTTGTTTGCCTGGTGCACAATTGTCCAGATGTAGTCAGAAGGGAGAACCAGGCTTCTCTGAAGCCTTAGGGATTTGTGGAGCTACACACAATCTGGTGCAATATGCTGGTGAGCAGAGTCCTCCTTTCTACATGTTGCATTCTTTACATRCTTGGACTCAAATGGACTGCCACTTTTTAAGCCCAAAAAAGGAATTTACCCCTCTATGACTGGAAGAAACACAGAGGATTTTCTCCTTGTTACCTGGTACCTTTCTTGCCAGGATTATCTGCATCCTGGAAGCAGTTATGCTGATGGGACAGAATACTTGAGACAAATAAGGACTGAGACACTTCAGTGCATACTGCTTCACTGGATTCAATCTATAGGTAAAAATGAACAGGTGCTATTATAAAGCACACTATGGTTTTTCTAATAACCCGCTCCTAAAAAAATAATTAAAAAAATGCTATGAAGTAGTATGTGGACAGGTGAATACCACCTAACTTATAGAGGCCATAAGAATTTAAGAATGTTTATTAGAAAAAAAGAAAGGCCCACAGATGTTTCTACCAAACTGGTTCTTGATTTACACCRAGGATGAACAGTTATGGGGCTGTTTTAGATGATTCTTTGGAATTCAGTATCACTGCATTTAATTTCTGCACATCTGAACTGAATAACAGAACATGTTCAAAGTTCAGACTAAAAATCCCTTGGGTAAAAGTCAGAGGTGAACCTATGAGTTCCAAAGCTGGCTTACCTACAAGGGTTGCCTGCCTTGCGCCAGCTGCTCCCAGTCCCTGTAGGTTCATATGTCCCCAGTGACCCTGAGAATATGGTAGCATGTTTGCTAGCCAGGCYCTCTTGTCACCATTACATACAAAATGGTCTGGGCTGACTTGTTAAAGGGCTGAAGTGACAATTGTTTGATCCTTAGGAGAACCACGAGGGAGTCTTTTCTGGACCACGAGTGTTCTTTTCTAGATTCATGTGGCTCTGGCACAGGACACCAGCTTTCCATATCAGACTTCTTTAATGTTTAAGCCATCAGTGACATCCTTATGTGAATTAGTAGAAAGAATTGTTAAAAGCCAAACCAAACAAAAAAACTCAAAAGCCACAATTGAACAGCTTATCCTAGATACAGCCTTGGGTCACATGCTTTCTTCTTGCTGTTACTGGACAACACAAAGGCTTTCATTCACACGTGGCCTGTAAAATAAGTTTTTAAGGATTAAACCTTCCACAAAGAATTAAACCTTCCAACAAAGAAAATGTTCCACAGCTCAAGTCACTGCAATCCATCTTATCCCTGCTAACCCTGGTTTGAAAAATTTGGCATTAAGTTGATGGGGTTCAAAGCGGTCTGACAAGCTGCTCATGAAGGAAGTTTTCCATTGAAGTTCTTTCTTTTATTGGCTTCTGACACAGCCCCAGCAAAAGTTGTTTAAGAGGAACATGTGAGTGTCATGCTATGTGGTATGCAGAAATGACAACACAATGAGAGCCTGCTCTTGATCTGAATCACTGGAGCAGGCAGCTTTATTATGGCTGCATGCTAGAATGACTAAGGCAAATATAAGCCTTGCTGTGACTCATTGCTTAAAGTAAGCTACRGGCAGAAAGAAAATTATATTATTTTTGAATACTTTCAAATGAAAAGTTTTTAAGTAATTGTTTCGTTTTAGCAGAATGATTCATGATGCAGAGTGCATTTATGCAGGAGACAAGGAGACACAATAGGATATTCTGACTACTCCCAAGTAAGTAATCTACAGCAGTTTGGAAAATTATTCAAGGTCACATTGAGCTCCTCTGCAATGTCACCAGGACATCCAAGGCTGCGAATCGTGAGCGACATTAACAAGAGAAGGGATCAGGTCGTCCTTTCTCAAAATGCCCCAGTTCTAAATGTGGATCCCTCACTTCTCAAGCTACTCACTGAGCACCAGGTGGCTCTAGACTCCCAGTCGGCTGCAGCCAGCCCCGGGTGCCACCAGCCTTCGCTCCTCTGCGACCTGTTCTTACTGATGATGACTACATATTAGTATAAGGTTGAAGCATTATTGATATTTCGTAATCTGTAAGAAAATAATCCTTAGCCTTTCTGTAGATAGGAAGCACATAGAGAATGTTGCTACAATTGCTCAACACTCTTCCTGAGGAAAACCCAAAGAGTTCAATTCAGGAACTGAGCTATAATTAAGCTCATTAAGAAATGAACTGKTTAATTTTGTTTAGCATTACCTAGATAAAATCCTAATTTTGAAGAGCAGAGTCAAGATAGAAATGTACTACCAAAAAGACAGATTCTCACATTAGGCRTGTTTTACTAATAATTACAATTTTGTATAACAAGAGGGGAGTTTGGAAATGTCGGTGTTAAGGTTTCCTTGACTTTTAACAGTAAATGATTTCAACTAGCTTTAACAGAAGCATCACCACTCATTCTGCAGCAAACTAATTATCTTATTACATTCCAAACATGAAAGTGGACCTCTATCTGCAGCTTCCAAAGTACCTCAAAGTAATAGCTCATGTATTAAACAAATAACATCAGTATGTCTAAATAAAGTAACACCGTCCTCCTTCCCCCAGCCTACTTCTCCTCCAATGAGTCATACTCAGGTTAATCTCCAGTTGAGTCAGGCTAGCAAACATCCACTCTAAAGCTGCATGAGCTTTAGGCCCAGCATGATATCTGACATTGCAAAGCCAATGGAACTGGAACACAATATTCACATGCAACTTGCAAATGCAACACTTCCAGCATTTGAAATCGCTTGCAAAATGCCAACTAAATATATCTGAAACATAAAAAGCACCTTACCCTCACTAGACATGCCACATTAATGTTGCAATACAAGTTTCAGGTAATTATGCATATTGAAATCTTATTATCTACAGTCCTAAAGGAACTCTGGAAGTGAGTATTCTATTAGCTGCGTTCAGACCAGTGTTTGTAATTTCCCACCATCTGCTGGCAGCAGTGAGATTGCACTCCCTCTTTTCCAGGTCTTTCCCTGGAACCTGGCTTACCACTGAAAAGCTTTAGAATTTGTCTTTGTATAGTTGGGCTTATCTAGAGAGTTTTACAAACTGAAGTGAGATACACAGCGAAACGCCTGAGAAGAAACAAAAAATGGAGTTGGACAATCCTTCTGCATGTTCTCTTTCTCACAGTGACAGTATTAGTTGGCTTGGGGGAATCATGAAATCTCTCTTAATTAGAAATAGGTTTATATTACAAAGGACAAATTACAATYTATTTTTATTTTGGGGGGCTTAGATGTTCCTAATATCCACATAAACATCTAACAACTTTTCTTGAGCATAGCAAGTCCAAGAGCTTAACTCCACTTGGTAAGGAAGTAGGATGTCATCACGAAAAGCAAGGAACAGAACTGCTGCGAAACAATGCATTTGCTTAACTGGTGCAGTGCAGTTTATACTCACATTTTCAGGGCCATCTCCAAGGCCTCTCAGTCTAAGTTTCAGCAGTCCCAGAGAAGCATAAGCTATCCATGCTCTTTTCAAGACTATCAGCCTATAAGGTCAACCCTCAAAAACACAGGAGAAGGGGAATTTTCCATCAAGCATTACACTCCTCATTTTTTTTAGCCCAAAAGAACACTTTCYATCCTCTTCTTTCAACAATATGTAACTATGAAGAGCTCTAGCTTCCAAGCTCCCAGGGAAGGCAGGGGGGTTCAGAAACATGTCAGATTTTTCAAAATGAAATGTCACTTAGGCTTTAAGAAAAAAGCTAAAATAGTAACAACAACAATAACACAGCTAAGTTTATTTTATCCCATTGTCGCACAGCCCTTTGACACATTAGAATTTTCAAAGGAAAGGGAATTCTGCCTCAGAGKATATTTAATACAAAGATGGCCCCATCTCTAGTTTCAAGAAAATAAATTGAATGTGACTTCCTCAAGTAAACAAGTATTTTTCAGCCTAAGAAGACAGTATGCACTCAGGTTCCTGTGAAATTGGTTGCCCATTGTAAGATGTAGATGACAATTTTATTACAGAGGAGGAGAGGTCTGTGTGCAAGGGACATCAGGGCACTATTGGCCTGACAAAACAAGGTCAGGCACTGAAAGGTATTTTGACAATAAGAACTGCCAATAGCTTTTCATGAGGTTTTCAAAAGGTATCCAACATCTAATTCATGTAATCATGTAATTGATGTAATTCCTGTAATGTAGATTTACATGCTAGGAGTTTTGAAAATTTTACTAGATTTAGTGATGAAAATATCCTTTGAAATCTGACTCTAATATTAGAATCCTCCTGAAAAAATCTGAGGAACCGATATAGAAAAAGTCTTCAAAAAAGAGAACAAAAACATTTCCTCTCCAGAAAGCTAGTGAGCAGCTGTGAATCTAATTAAAAACATTTATAAAGAAAATTTCATTCATACTCTGCTTGTCTCCAGCTCTTTCTATACAGTACACTATTCAGCTTTCATTCTTTGAAGTGCCCTAGGATATTTATTTTAATGTAAATGTACATCTTTTTTCAGGCCCCTATCCTACAGGGCAACATATCAATTGCACTTGAAAACAGAACAATTATTTATTATTTCTATTTCTGCAGCAAAGGGAAACTTGGAGAATAATTGTTGCAATTCTCAGACGTGCGTCTTCCCCACAGATTTTCCATCAGGACAGCTAAAGAACTAATTCCCACATATGTTCCAGGGAGTTCAACTGCTTTTAGTCATCCTTCTCTAACATAGGAAAGCATGGACTTTGCAGATACATTAATCTTCTAGGTACAGAGGGCATGAATTGGGTGCTGAAGAAGGGATCATGGGATCTGCTTAGAGAAGATTCTGTTGGTAACTTCTCTTTTGTAGTCAGAATTATTTTGTTTACCTCTCCTGATCTAAACTCATGTCATACTGGATGGACATGAAGGACAGTGAGCTTTTTTAGGAGTTGTATTCCACAGTTTTTGTGGTATGGACAGTTTAAAATAACTCTAACCTGCAGCTCTTCAGTAAGTCATTTAGTTTCAGAAACATTGGTGTAGGAGAGAATATAAATTCATTTACTTGATTTAATCAAATGTTTTACTGGTGTAAAATCTATACAGATTAAATAAAATTGTAGCAAAATTTTAAGAAAGAGCAAGAATTTCACTCTTTACAGGTACCTGGCTGAGACACTACTGTGGTACTCTTTGAAAGACTTTCTCATCTCAGTAACTTTCCATACCTACTCGAAAGGCAAATAAATAGTTAAGACTGTTAGCCCTGGATTTTAGGAGAGTTCTTCCACAGGCTTTCCATATTACCTCAAGCAATTCAATCTCTCAAAGCTCCAGATCCCCAACTATTAATGGGGAATTACAGTAATTTCTTCCTCATAACAGTGTTGTGAAGGTCATCTATTGCAGTTTGTACAGCGTTCAGAAACCACCGTCACAGAATAGATATAAATGCTTACAATGCAACAGCCATAGACAATTTGTACCAGTCGTGTCACAAAATGAAGGTTCAGAAAAGCCAGGATTGCTGCACAAGAAARGACTCTGAATGGTGATGCACTACTATGCAGGCCAGATTTAGAGTGTGCAAAAGGAGAGAGAATATTCTCAAAGAATATTCAACTCACTCTAGAGGTTTTTAATTTGCAACTCCTAGAAACTTCTAGCACTTAAAAAAAAAAAAAAAACAGACATGCAAGTTATATGACCACACCACACATATAGGCTGTGGACATGACCTTTTCTAGTACTTTACTCCAGAAAGTACTTCACAGGTCCATCTCCCAAACACAGATTTTATACACCCGCTTAAATGAAAACCAATATAGAGAGTACTGGAGGAGGAGAGCAAGGGTTTCTTTGGAATATAACCATCATAAACCAGCATTTAAGAGGATAGCTCAGCCAATATCATCTTCAGAAAGGGCTCGTGTCTTCTGCCTGGTTAATGCTGGAGGGGCAGCAGTACTTGATCCACGATCCCTGCTTCCCTCTACACTAYGATGGAAATGCTGCAGGCACGCTGAGCAGAACTGCATGAGTCCCCAAGAGCCTGTTTTAGTTTGTTCAGTCCAAAACAAAAAGTCATTTCCACTGATGATTTATTGAGAAAGAGATGGTGAGTGTGTCTGTCTCCTTCTGTAGGTCATTAATTCACCAGTTTATTAAGTAGAAATGTGGGTATGGATTTGTCCCTGATCCTACAAATGATTTTGCACAGCTGTCGGTAACAGCGTCAACTGGAGTGATTTTGATCCACTCACACTCCTGGCTTAAGAGCACTCTTGGAATCTAATTAGGTGGGTTCAAATCCTCTTAAGTAGAAGAGAGAAATCTCCCAGCTCCYGCCTGAATACCTTAAACGTCAGCCTGAAACATGAATGATATATCCTCCATGTTGACTTCATGAAAACTGTATAATCTGTATTTAGTTATTTAAAACTAATCATTGTTGGTTTCAAATTGGTATTGAAAAATAAATGCATGAGAAAATCCCTCCCTTAAGACGGGTGCACTTCCCGCATTCCTTAGAGAAGAAGGATTGCTGATGTTACAGCTCCTTTTTCTGCCCATAAAAACGTGTATGCAAGCTTGTTTCTTGTGTGTGTTCTATGCTTTGCCACCACAATTCTGCTCTCAAGATTTGAAGATTATTTTTCAATTATAGCCTTCACATCAGATTGCAGTAACTGGGGAATAAAGAATTAAGGTCCTCATCCCTGCAGCTGGTATGTTTTGACATCTGCATAAGTGAATTAATTTTCAGAAGCATTGATCCTCTGCAGTTCTAATTGCCTTCAGCACCTTAAGAAATTAGTTTCCATAACACATGAAAAACCTGTGGGCAAAAATATTGATTTTGCCTTATACTAAACTTCCAGACTAACAGAGATGACTAGCAAACATATGGCAAATCATTTAGGAAGTGTGATGGCTTTGCAACCAGAGTTTTATCTAAGCATAAAAAATGAACATAAATGCATAAATCTTCAGAAGGATTAGTAAATCTAACAGCTGTGGGGTTTTTTTGTTTGTTTGTTTTTTAATGGAGTAATAAGAGCTGCACAAACACTATTGACTGACAGGAAGACACTATTCCCATGTGAGTTAAAATCCCACGATCGCTTAAATAATTATTACGTATCAATTGAATAAATCACTGCAAAACAGGAGGATAAAAGGAAATGAAGATTGTTCTTATGTTGAATGTAATCATCATATTTACCAATGGTTGCTGTTCCATAGAGTAACAACTTATAAGTTGTACCTAAAGCCCAGAATTTGGAAATTGGGTATTCCCTACATAATAGCTCCCCCTTTGCTGCCTTGAGGTAGCATCTCTAATGAACTGTTTACAACTGAGATGGAGCTCTCCCATTCTTCACAATGTCTACAAAGTTCTAGTTCCTCTAACAGGCCACGTGGAGCCTTTGTCTGCCAGATYCTAATTTCACTGAAAAAGCACATGGTCCTTCAGGGTCTTGGCACCAACCTTATTCTGAACCATAGTACCAGTTTGCCACCCCACTCACTGTGTCTGTCTTAAAGCATTTGGTGGTTATTAAAACTTTTACTCTACCCATGATATCTAAATATAATTAGAAAAATGGTTGGGAAAAAAAGGAAGTTGTAAAAACTCTGAGCCTGTAAATAATTATTTCTATCAACTTAAAAAAAAACTTCTGTTATCCAAGTTATTTTTAAGTATTCAGCATTTAAATAAAGAAGTAATATAGCTCCTCTTTTCTAACTTTTTTCTTCATTTAATTTTATTTTCCATGCCTCAGAGATCCAATACCGATTGAAAAAATAAACAAACATAACATACCAAAATCCACAAGCTTGACTCCTCCTTCAGTGGTCAAGAGGATATTATTTCCCTTAATATCACGGTGGATAGTTTTGTTTTCATGCAAATGCTGAAGGCCCTGGAAAGTAAGATATAGACATTGATTTATTAGAAACAGCTCTGTTCTTCATATTGCCTTTGCAGAAAAGAGGTCGCACAAAAGTATCAGAAATCTTAACACAGATTTTTTTTTTCCTTTTATCCAAAACTGCACAGATTTTACTCTTATTAGAAAAAACACCTGGTCCACTATGTGGAACAGCTATTTTTTTTAATTACTCCACTTTCTGTAACCTACAAGTTTTATGAAAGCAGCAGCAGAAAAGCACTATAAATCTGCTATATAATTCCATCACAGAAAGCCAAATCCCAATTAAAAGACAATGAAAAAATATATAAAAAAAGAAACTTGATCTTGATTAGCTAAGACAACTTTTTTTATGATAGTTTGAATTCACTAGATCTGATTATCATTTTGTTATAAAAACTTGGCTCCTCACATAAGAAATAGAACAGTATTTTTAATATATTTCTGATATGGCTCAAAATGAAAACTTGCTCTGAAATGGAACAGCATTTACTGAGGAAATAAATCAATGACAGAAATCAATTTTCACTGTCTTAATCACAAAACAAATGGATGAACTGTTCTTACCTTGCTCATTCAAAAAGAATTGCATGAGTTGCACATTATCTTGGTTTCATTAAACATTACTATGATATAAAACACTTTTTATAGTGTAACTGATCTTCACTCAAAGAAAAAAATATTATCTGAATATCGGCTATCCTCTCACAGAGGATTTATCTTACCATCAGAGCTTCATGTAAAATGTAAGCAATTATAAGTTCATTCATCCTTTCACCTCTCTTCAAAAATCCTTTCACTAGATCAGTCACAGATCCACCATTGCACAGCTGCAAAATCACGGAAATATAAAAACAGATTAAGAAATGTTGGAGCGACAGCTAAATTTCAGTTCTCAGTAGTTTTCATATTTTACACAAGTAAATTCTATTAACCTAGCAAGTCACTAATTTCTTTTTGTGTATACCGTTTACAATGCAACATACACAGCAACTTAAACCAGATGTTTCTTCCTTTCTCCATCTAATTCTTCTTGACCAAACACAAGCACAGCAGCCTGTCTCTTCTTTCACATACATGGCTGGCTTTCGCTGAAACTAAGTTGCTTGTAGTGTAATAAATTCCCTGTGAAAGCCTGTCTCTTGGGGACACATTAATTGTTTRTATTCATCATGTGCAACTTACCAGCAATGCAGATTATGACAGCATCAATTCTCAGGTATAAAAACCACATGCAACAGGAAAACAGATTTAAGGCTTTGGAAGACAAGCAACAGAGAATTCTCTCCAATGAGGAATCTTCCTGATTAGGAAGATTCCTGCCTTCTTTACCATTTTCCACTTAATTCCTAGTTTAAAAGGTATATAAAAAGAGAGACGGGCATCATAGAAGATGATGAAAGTATTGAGGTGGAGGAGAAAAAGTATCATTTTCCACTAATAGAAGGTTGGCCAGGAACACAACACAAATCACAGCCAAGGGACCTAAAAAATCTCACCACTAGCATCAAYCCTGCAAGCTCCCTGTTCTGGATTCAGAACCCCACAATTTATCCTTGACTCCTTYCCTTTTTCTCCTGCCTAAATTGCAGCAAGACTCTGGCAAAAACCTGTTCCCTGCTTCCTGCACACCCAGGAAGCAGAGGTTTGGCGTTGCTTTCCAGACAAGTTAGCAAGTAGACATTACCAGCAGATTAGTTTAGAGCTGCAAGATTTCATATGCTCATTTTAATCCCTCAAAATTCTTCAGCAGGATGAAGTTATAACATAACTTTTCTTAAGTCTGTAGCAGTTACCTGCCTACTAAGATGAAATCAGTACTTAAGCCTTAAAAAGCCTTAAAAAYCTTAAAGCCTGTTCATTATATCTCACTTGCACTAACAAACCGAAGAGATATTAAGGTGTTACTTCTTTTATTCTTCCAATAGAAGTGAAACAAATTTCAAGTTTCATAAAAATCCATGCAACACAAAAYAGTAATTCCTTTTCCCTAGAGATTTTGGAGTCTGCTGAATTACAAGAGACAGGTTATCAATAAAACCTTTCAGCTGCAGAACTCCGGACATCTGACAATAGTAAAAAAAAAGCCCCACACAAGAAAATCCCACTCTCTTCTTTTAAGCCACTACATTTTTCTGTATGGTAGT
>NW_020455627.1:142423-174007 GCF_003342845.1 Nothoprocta perdicaria
TTTAATAGACCTTAGTACCCAAACCTGATGATAATTTTGTGCCTGTCCTTGGAAGCCCTAGGTTGCACTGAACTTGCTTGACAGCAACACCTACCCAAACACCATCCCCTACCATTCTCGGTGCAGGATGTTTCCCTAGTCAGGCCAGTGAAGGCTCTGTTTGACAGATGCTCCATGGCAGGAATCTTGGAATGCACTTCACCTCACCCTTAACTTTGGTCAGATCACAAACATGTTTACAGAAGGGAAAAATTCATGGTCTCTGCTTAAAAGACGAGGTTAAGCCCWTTTCAAGACCAGGATCAGATGCCCAAACAGGACTGGGTTTACTTGTCATTAGCCAGGCTGGTCTGTCTTTTATTTTTTTCTCTTTTTTCACAATGCCATTATCCTTCTAGCCTCTCTGTTAGTTTAACTTTGCCACACCACTGACATATTTAATCAAACCTAACAGATGATAGCAATTCCAGTCAATTTAATGTACTTACAATTCTGGGCACAGAGTCTGGCTGGTAAGCAATGAGTGACAAAACAGTTGTGAAATAAATTACATAAATATGATACTGGCTTTCCAACTATTTTTCTTCATCATCTAGTATTAAAATTCTGCTTTTTATTGACAGATYTTCTGTTTTTGTAGCAGAACTGGGCATCTGTTAGTCTTTCTGTCTAAATTAAACTAATCAGGTAAGGAATAAATTCTTTCTGTAGGTGGCAGACAAAAGACAAACACCTCAGAAACTGCCTTGTTCAGTATTTAGGCAGTCAAGTATCAGCCCAATTGCCTAGGACAGCAATGGTTTTTTTTTTCTGTTTTAAACTTCTTGTTTTTCACTTTTTTTTTCCTACTCTTCTAATAAAATATATATCCCTATTACAAGATAAATATCTACATTATAGGATAAAAATGATATAAAGCATCAGCTTAAGCAAGAGAGTAAAACTGTGGTGACTTTAGACCAAGACAAAAGTGCACCTGGATACATAAAAGGCCACCTGAGCAATTTGTGGATACTAAAGTCACACCCATCACAAAAGAAATCCTCTACTAAGTCCCAAAGCAGGAAAGCTGCTGTTAGAGAGAGTTCATTTAAAAATTTACAGCCACAGGTTCTTTCATGCACAAGTCAAACTTCACTTTTACTTGCATCAGATAACTTGGAATTTTGTGACTACTAGTATAGCAGGAGGAAAAATAACACGGCTGGGAATTAGAATGCAAGCAGCTAAAAAAAGGAAAAGGGATTATTGGAATACAAAGTACAATTAGAAAAGCAGATTACGGGAGACACTGTATCCCTGACCCTGAGCTGCATGGGCCAAAGGGGAGGAGATGGGGATGGTGACGACATCGGTTGGTATTAGCCTCATTCTGCCTTTCTACAGGCCAAAGAACATCTCCTGGGTAAAACGCTGTCTCTGCTCCCATTTCCAGTATCTGTTTTYACAGGGGATGCTGTCACATGTCACTATAACCACGCAGGCAGATAAAGTTCAAGTTCAGAGGGTGGTTTTTTTCCTCATTGATGCTAACAAATTAAATCTGTTCAATGCAAGCTTGTAAGTGTAGCAAAAGGCTCCTCTCCCTTCTCAAAAGAAGCCAAGGAAAATTGCAGGACTCCTGCTTGATTTCCCAAGCTCCAGCTGTTCTGGACAGCGGATGCAGGAATTTCTTTTTACAAAATCTGGCAGCAGCAAGTGGGAATCCGAGCAGGAAGGGAGAAGAAATATCTTTGGGATGTTGATCAAAATCTGCAACATGGCACGGAGTCTTTTAAAAAAAGAAAAAGTAGTCCTTCAAATTTGCAGTTCTTTAACAGAAGAGTATAGGATAAACATTATTTAGCATTATGGCAAGGCTGGAAATTTCCCAGGGTGTTGTTAAATATTGCAGTTTATAATTATGATTGCTGCTGTTTCTGATTAGCATGCTGTCCCCAGCAAAAGCYATGCATCTTGTTATCAAAATTACTGGGTTTGAGTTGTAATTGTAATGCTTGCACCACAAGAAACCATGAAGGCAGCAGACAGAACTTTTGCAAAGGATTATTTCTTTTTCCAGAGACTGCAAAATATCTTCAGAATACCTTGATGAAGTAGAAAACAAGAAATGCACAGAGAATTGAGATGCATGCAGTAGAAGCCCAGAGTCGGGTCACAAAGTGCCTGTTCTCTAAAGTGCCTCTAATTCAAGTTTCCACCACAGGTTTGTGTTATTAATGAAGAGAAATTGTCCAAAAGYAGATTCCCACTTAATGTCCTCCAAGCTCAAAGGTAGACCCTGTTCTTTGAGTTCTTGAGCTTCCTGGTGTGTTTCGCAAAGTCTCCTTAGGAGCTCTCCTGCTTTCTTTACCTTCCTAAGCACAGCCACCTACCAATTCCCTCAGGTGGGTGAAGTGTACTTCCACAAACTCCACTAACCTAATACCACTGCCTTTACATCCTTCCTTTCCTCAGGAAAGTGAGGACCATTATTTTCCTCTTTTCAAATTACTTGCCTCTTTTTCACTCAAATTTCTTTCCATTTTCAGCTTTTCAGAACAGATCTTGATTAGGACAGCATCAAYTTGACATAGCTATTTCCACAGTTGCATTCTGTCTCTGTCTCTGTCTCCAAGAGCTGGAAGGACAACGAAGAAGAAGCTGCAACGTCACCTGAGACTGTCAGTGGTGAGCAGATGAATTCCTGTTTTCTCCTATAGTGTGACATGTTTCTACAACTACCTACACGGAGCTAGGATTCACAGAGTAGCTCCAAGTACTGCCACACTCACACTACTCATGATTCATTTTATGTCTGTGTTCCTAGACGAAGACAATAATTTAATATAATTCACTCTAATTTAAATGACTGCAATGGAAATCTTCCCTGTTGGGTTTGAGAGCAGTGCTGGAGAAGCACAGATTAAAACAACAGGGCTCCCCTAAAGGCTCTTTCTAGAGGGGGAGGAAGCAGGAATAGATAAAACCTTGCTCCTTCTATTCAATAGACAAAAGCATTGCTCCTTGCTGCAATGCTCCTTCCCAAGCTCTGCAGCCTCCAGCCTTCTCTGCCCCTACCAGGAGCTCCACTTGCTTCACTTCCCAACCTTCACAAATGAACCCTGCACACAAACTGAGAGCAAACACAGCCAAGCAGCACTGCCCATCACCTGTGTAAGGTTTTCCCCCTCTCTCAGCTGTCTGAAGCTACATGAGATGAGTCTTACCCCAAACATTCTCATCTTTGATGCTATCTCCCAGGAAAGCTAAGGCAAGCTTGGAAATCTGGGTTCTACGAATGGCCCTACTAGTAAACTATGGTTTTGATTGTTTGTTTTTATCCTCACATCTTTAACAAAGATACAATCAAAAATAACGTTAACTATTAGAATTTGAGGAGTATTACTAAGAGACTACTAAATCACATGTTAGAATAAAAACAAACAAACAAACCCCACTTTTTTTCCTTAGGATTTTGCTTTACTTGGCCAAAACTGTTAGAGGTTTATCAGAATCAGCCAAGTTTTCTGTATTTGCAATAAATACCGCATTAAGGTGGGGGCAACAATATAAGTTCAACAACTGCCTAAAAGGATTTGGGCTGTGCAAAGAATGTAATATCAAATACTAATTTTGCAAAAAGATTACAAGTATTTACTAAAATTTTGACTCAACAAATGATGGTTGTAGACAAATCTTTGATCTTCAGAAAACAGCATATAATTTAAGAATGAAAAATAGCTATAATTGGCAAGCAAAGAGGTGCATATTAGAAATGAAGAAATCAAGGCCATTTTAGACATGTAATGGATCAAAGTATTGCATATTGGTCTGAATGCAGCAATTATAACCAAAGACATCACTGAAAAATAATCCACATTAAAAAAATAAGAAAAAGTCAATTTTCAACTGCTCATTTTTTTCTTCTCTACATGTCATTTGGAAATATCTGATAATATTTTGACAAATCACACCATCCTTCCCTAACCAAAAAGGACTATTTGTTTTCCACTATGCTGATTTTCKGAAAGATAATTTTTAATAGTAAATCTCAATCTAAAAAAAATTGATATCTGCTCTCTTATTACAATGCTTTATTATACTATAAKGAACAGCTTCAGTCTGCAGTTTTCAGAACTGCAAAAAATTGCCTTTATTTCCACACAGATGGAAACATGTCTGTATAACTGTTGTATCTAATGAAGACATACTGTAAATACTGAAAAGRAAAAAAAAAAGTTACCCATACAACAAGAAGGCACTCTAGATAAACTAAAGATATTGAAATTTATCTCAGATAGGTTCATCTCTGCTTGGTCCACAAAAACACCTAAAAGGAAGACCTAATGGTCTTGTTTAATTGTATGCTGAAGTTCAGATGCACTAGTCTGAAATCACCCACAGAGCAACATCCCAAAAGGGAATCACGTCGCCAGCCCCTCTCTCGGCTCTGGCCCTTCCTGCAATGGGAGCATCTGGGGAAGGATGGCATAGAGACTGCAATTTTTTTCARCCGAATTTCCCAGATCGTGAACAACCCAAAGCTGCTCTTCAAGAACATCTCTCTTCCACATGCTGAGAGGTGGCATGAAGAGTGATAACGCCATTAGCCGCGAACGGACAGGGATAAAGCTAATGGAGAGAAAAACGCCTCGCTAATAGCCACAAGGATCCTTAGGACACTGAAAAGCACAGCAAGAGGAAAAGCCAGAAGTGCCTGCCTTGCTCGGAGCCATTTGTTTCTGCCCCCAATCTGCTTTAGCACGAACACCACTGGCAAGCAACAGGCCAGCCCGGGTTGCAGAAAAGCAGCAACGTGCTGCAAAGAGTTTGTGCATGTCAGTCGGGTGCAYGTGCCTGCACACGCTCACTACCCAAAGAGCTTTCTAAAAGGATCTATTTACCTAGWGCACAGAAATGATTAGTCCTGCTACAGAGCTCATAAAAACAAATATAAAGAATTGGAAGTAGATGCACCATCATTTACTGGCAGGGTTAAATTTGAAGAGTCTTTCTATTCTTTCAGTTTCTTTCCTCATGTTTAACTTCATTCAAATCTCCCACCTCTCAAGCAGCTAAAGCTTCATCCCTGTTATGTCAAACACCAGCAGCAATACATGGGTGATATGTTTCCACCTTGCTTTATGTGTGTGGAGATAGGAAAGTGGCCTGAATTTGATTATATATTACTATAGTTGTCTTCATCTTAAAAGTTCCTATCATGCTTTTGTCCATCTCAGCCTCAATTTTTCAAAAAATATTGATAACTACATTTTCTATTTGCTCTTTTATAGCACACTACATTGCAATTGAAAATAGTACTGTTAGCACCTCAACTCCACAAGTGAAAATAAACCTCATTTCCCCAACTGTCTGGCAATTGGACCTGCTGCTTTCACTCAGTTACTTTCTCCACAGGCTGCTGTCTCTTTAGATCATAATTATTTTTCACAGATGAGACATTATAAAACACAACAGAGTTGCTTTTTGCTTTTAARGGAATTTCACCAAATATTAGAATTGCATGTGATGTCTAAAAGGCAACATGAGACATTCTTCTATGTGAAGTAGGTCAAGAAGGATCTAAAACCACTAGCAACACAAGATCTGGGCATTAATTATACACATTTTTCTTCATCTGACATGTATGTAAATCACACTGTCACCATTCATTTATGAAGCTGTGAGGAAAATGCATGCATATTTCATGAATTCTAGGGCTGTCTGTGACCACAGTCAGTATTTGCAGACATTTGTAAGTGTCCTATTTGTTTGATTTTCCTCTCCACATACCAATTATGTATATTCTGAGTAACAGCACAACAGATTCATCCAAGGCCAGCACAACCCTGCTGATGTACATTTGCAGCACCTTGTTTTCTGAGCCTCAGTAAGGCCTTGTTCCTAAGCAGCCGCCTCCAGCCGTGCCGTTCTTCCTTCGAGAACTCAGCTCTGACTCTGCCTTCTCAGTCACACCAAACATGGGCTGCTTGCTCTTACTTTCCAGACCTAGAGCAGACAGTCCCTCTCCTTAGACAGCAACAGATCTCCTCACAGCTCTCATTAACCCACAGTGCCAAGCATCCTTCACTTGCTAATTGTAAGCATAACACATCTTCCTTTTTGCTTTGAAGCAGTGGCCAAAACAACCAGAAAGCCACTCCACTGTCTTCCCTCAGATCCTTCTTTAATAACTATCCTCTGCTAACAAATTCTTGTGGCAGTTTGAGACTGCAACTGTTATCCCCTTGGCTCCCTATTTCCAAATCCATTTRTTTGCTTGGGCTTTAAATGTTGACGTGAGCCCTCTGCAATGAAGACTGACCTTTAGTACTGAGGCAGAAAGAATAACTGATTATACTTGGGACAACAGTCTGCATGTTGTGTCAGGTGCACTGTCAAGGCACGAGTTCAGCGGTGGTTCTTATAAAAAGCAATGGTTATTCTTATAAGAGCAAATACAGAGTGGATTTACATCTGGGAATCTTAGCCTCTCATGTACTCAGTAGACATTTGCAACTGCCCTCATAATTCATAAGTAAGAACTATACTAAATGGCCACTTTCTCCCCAAGCTTGCTATGTGTTTACCACCCAATAATAATGTCAGGCACGTCCTCCCACAGTTCTTAAATACAGTTAAAAGCATTTTGATTAGATGTCTGAGCTCATCCAAGCTGAGCAAAGCAGCAGGAGTAATCTGGTAGCTCTGGTCTCCTGTTACCTTGGCATAGCAGGTTGGCAGTTGGGTAGCCTGGCATATTGTCAGTCTATTCTTCTTTTCATACATCAATCAGCTAGAGAGTGGTCATAAAGTGTCCTCACATAGATCAAACCCTATCCCCATAAGGGGCTGGAACCTTGTCTATCCTTGCAAAGAATACTAGGTGAGCTGAAACACTGCAGTTGTTTTCTGTAAAGTCTAGTTTACGTCTCCCAGGAGCTCCTAGTTATTGTATTTAATATTTTTTTTCTCTTTTGGGAAAAAAGGAAAAAAAGAAAAAAAYAATATAAGCAGAAGTGTTGCAAAGATGTAAAGAGCAAATATAAGCATTTGTACATTTTAAYTTCCACACCCCACCTTGATGTTAACTTTTAAAGATCAAAGTTAAATAGCAATTTTGAATCACCACAGACACTTAATTAGCAGTCATATCTGCCAACTGGATCATAATAATCCTTCATGATATCTTTCTATAATTTTGAGTTATCAGTGACTAAAGAACAGGTTTAATTAACATCAAGAAACATCCAGAAGACCAGACTCAAAGTATACCAACCTGTCTGCAACAATGTAGTACTATATAAACTTCCAATCTCCTTAATGCATTTATTTTCTGATACAAAAAGGCTGAGGAAGTATAAAAAACTAACATGCTGCTGCTTTGGAAAAGCAGGTTCCAAACACGACTTATCTCACACTTCTACCTGATTCTTCTGACAAAGACGACACTTTGGAGGAAGAGCTTTTCATGAAAACAGAGATTAAATAGGCTGATTTTAATCCTGAATGTGCCTAAATAGCACAGATAGTCTTACCTACTCAGGCATTGTTTGTAAAAGTATTTTATTACAGATGGATAAATATTACAGATGGATAGAAAATAGAGCTTTCAGTTCACTGGAAACTGCAACATACTCATGTCACAAAGTGGATTCTATATTTCGAAATTCTGATTTTTTTGCTACACAATCAAAAACATTATGCTGCAGAAATGTTTTCACAATGCCAAAAATCCATATTCTACTATATGAAATCGCATATAGTAACTAGTAAATAATTTTCCCACAAAATTCAAAACTGTGTGCTCTAAAAGGAGACTGGGGAACATGACAGTWTCATCAGCTTTAGTGGGTACACAAGTGGACAGTAAACCCAATAGTCAGGGACATTCACAATACATTAATCACAGGTGCTGCAGAGAGTGAGGAAAATGGACTGCAGAAAGTGGACAGACTCTCCTTCAACAGCATCTTCTAGGGCCACCATAGCAGACAGTCCTGGGCTACCTGGACCATTGGTCTGACTCAGTAGGATATCCAAAAATCACAGAAGGGTTGAGGTTGGAAGGGACCTCTAGAGATCATCTAGTCCAAACTGCTCAAGCAGGGACACCCAGAGCACAGGGTAGCACCCAGGCAGGTTTGGAAGATTTCCAGAGAAGGGGACTCCACAACCTTCCTGGGCAGCCTGTTCCAGGGCTCTGTCACCCTCACAGGAATGAAGCTCTTCCTCACRTGGAGATRGAACTTCYTGTGTTTCAACCTGTACCCACTGCCCCCTTGTCCTGTCACTGGCCACCACCAAGAAGAGTTTGGCCACTTCCCCTCAAGTACTTACACATATTGATCAAATCTCCTCTCAGTCTTCTCCAGACTTAACAGGCCTAGCTCACTTAGTCTTTCCTCACAGAATATAAGCTCCAGTCCCTTAATCATCTTTGTCRCTCTCCGCTGGACCCTCTCGAGAGGCTTCACCTCCCCCTTGTCCTGGGGAGCCCAGAACTSCYCCCAGTGCTCCAGGTGCGGCCTCACCAGAGCTGAGTAGAGGGGCAGAATCMCCTCCCTTGACCTGCCGGCAACACTCCTCCTGATGCAGCCAGGACCCCATTGGYCTTCTTGGCCACGAGGGCACACTGCTCACTCATGGGTAACTTGGTGTCAACCAGGACTCCCAGGTTTCCCTCTGCCGAGCTGCTCTCCACCAGGTCAACACCTAATCTGTCCTGGTGCCTGGGGTTATTCCTCCTCTGCACTTGTCCTTGTAGAACTTCATGAGGTTCCTCTCTGTCCAACTCTCCAACACGTCCAGGTACCTCTGAACAGCAGCGCAGCCCTCTGCAGCGTCAGTCACTTCACCCAGTTTTATATCATCACATTCTTTAAGTGTTCATGTATGCAGTAGAAAAAAATAAAAGCACCTAAAGTTCTGTCAGACTTCCGCAGTACAGAGTCAAAGAGATTTATTTCTGTATCTTTTCAAAAATTCCCTCCACTCCTCCAGAAATGGAAAAGTCTCTACAAAATGTTTCAGTCTTACAAAACTGTACTTTTCAGTCAGAAGCTGTTCCACCCAATCTTTCCTCCCCACCAAGTTCAGCTTAACTCATAAAAAAAAAATCTACTGATTACTATTATAAACAAGTGACACACCCCATATTTCCTAAGCATAAAAATAAAAAATACTGAGAATGGTAAAATATAAAGAAAACTAGTGCTGCCTTCTATGAATTGCAAATCCAAATCCTAAACTTGACAAAAATGTGTCTTTAAAAATGCAAATGTAGTGTTTTCTTTAAGTTCTACCTGATCTGCACAGGAAGTGAACTATGAAAATATATTCCATTTCAGCTCTTGGCTCCTGACTCAGAGTACCACATAAAAATTGTGCAATACCCTCCTGCAGTGTTTCAGTCCTTCATTCAGGCTTTACGAGTTCCTCCTCCTGCCCCCTCAGTATATTGGATGCAAGTGCTGTTCCTCTTGCTGGTCCATGCCCTTGACCTGCCTGCTCTTCTGCTGGACCTGATATGACTTGCCTCTCAGCTCCACGTCCCATCAGCTGATTTCCAGTTATGTCAGATCCTTTCCCTTCTCTACATGCAGGGCAGACAGAAACAGGCTACAGCACACACTGCCCTAGCACTGTCACCACACTGATGTCTGCTGACATGAAACTGCTTGGCTGATTCATCCCAAATACAATACTCAAGTGGTTTCTTTTCATCACAGACTGAATAGCTAATTTCTTCTGCTTGTGTCTCTGGTTGCACATGACAAAGCTTAATCAGCCTTGCAGGAGGCCTCTCCAGCACCGCTCACTGCTGGAAGTGCGACTGGAAGAGCATCCACTCAGGCACAGGTGTTCAACTTCTCCTAGCTTGGCCTACAGCAATTAGGGTGTTAATGAGCTGAGTAGGAATACTCCTATTCCACTTGGTTGTATCATTTTTTCGTATTCATTCCTGTAGGCCACCTCTGTATAAAAATGCTGAGTTAAAAGAGTTAGGTTACCATATCACCAAAAAAAGCTGATCACATTTCTTCACTGTGAGGGTGACAAAGCACTGGAACAGGCTGCCCAGAGAGGTTGTGGAGTCTCCTTCTTTGGAGATCTTTAAAACCCGCTTGGATGCAGCCCTGTGCCACGTGCTCTAGGTGACCCTGCGTGAGCAGGGGGGTTGGACTCRATGACCTCTGAGGTCCCTTCCAACCTTCGGCATTCTATGATTCTATGACATTAGAAAGTCTTACAATATTAGTTTCTAGAACTTAACTTTCTATGGATTCATGTTTACATGCATACACCAATTAAAACCCACTGAATTCACAYACTTTTACATATGCAGTGACGGAAAGCATCCAAGATTCAGCTACAGACACCATGCATGCATACAGCTTTGTGCCCAAGGAAGAAATATGAAATATATACTCCATATATAGCTTACATTTTCCACCTTTAAAAAACAAAGCCATGACAAAAATAAAGTTAAAATACAAACACTTAAATTCCTCACACAGTCTGTCTTACCTTGACTGTTTGGCATCAGACCTTCATATGCCAGAAGTTTCACAGATGGAGGTTCAAGTGCCCAACAGACACAATAAGGGCTAGATTTTCAAAGATTGTCACTATATGAGGAGCTGGTGTCTTTTGACTTCAGTCTAMCCTATCACTTATTATGATTTCCATGGGAAAATATTGTTAAAAAAATATCTATGCAAGACAGACATTTTTGGAAAAGCTCTTAGACCTTATATTTTTAGAGCTTGTTTCCAACAAAGGATCCTGTTGCTATCAGCTTAGGTGGCAAGTGATAAAATACAACAATGCTTCAATCTCAACTTTACCACACACAGACTGAACATCAGGAAGAGCCCTGACTGTTGTGAAAGTTGCACTATTCCTGGTGGAAACATTGTTCATTTGCCTGTGTGTCATTCTGAGGCCATTCCTGAAACATCAAGGAGAATCCTCTCTTGGGGAAGTAAAGGGGAAAACTTTGCAGAATTTGTCTCAGACAGTGTATGAAAACAGCAATGATGAAGCATTTTGCTCCCAGATTAGTCAAAACTGAAGTTTGAAACAATGTATAGGTCCTGCTTTCCTCTGATTTCATTTGGATAAATCTAACTGCTGTCAACAATACTTCACAAACGAGTAAGGACAGTAACCTATTTTTTCTGGGCTTATTTGTTTTAATATATATAATATATATATATACACACACACACACACTCATCTGTGTATTCTAGTTGTGGAAAAAAAACTCAAAAAGTGTTATCATGTCTTTTGGAAAAAAAAATACATACATAATCTTATTGGTTACTTTAACTGTTATACCATAGCTCAGTGATACGTAAACAAGTGATATTGGAGGAAGATTTCCATGACAAGCTTTTCATCAAAGAGAGATTTTAGGCAGAAAATCCAATCAATTCCTATTTGAGAGGTAGCATTTGTACTCTAGTTCTGAAGACACAGCATTAACAGTACAAATTTACAAAATTAGAATGCTGAAATCAAAGCACATTATGACTTGAGAAAGYTAAGAAAAGGAAACAACAGTATTTACCACTACATATACAACCACACTAAAGAAAAACAAGAGAAAACTTGCATCTAATTTGTTGACTTATACTTAATATAGACAAGTCAGCCACTTTCTGAATTTTTACCTCAAGTACCAGCCAGAGCTGATCTCCATTTTTCACATCTTTCTTATAGTACATGCCGTAGAACTTGACTACATTGGGATGATCAGAGAGAGCTTGCAGAATGTTATACTCGGCTTCAATTTCTTCATCAATATCCTAGTGCCACAAACGAGAAACACAGCAGTTAGCAAAGCCATGACATGCATGCAGCACTCACACACACCACAGAGGGCTTTCAGGCCATTACGAGGCTTGGCTCTGTGTATCCAGTACAAAGGAATCACCTGTTTTTTACTGGATCTTTCGCCAACTTTGGCTAAAGCACAAAAGATGTCAGAGGGGCCCCAGAAGTTGGGAAAGTTGCATTTCAGGRTAGCCACATCTGGTGAATAAAAACCCACATGAAGTCACTTCAACCCCCAAGTGGGTTTGAAGGAGTTGAGTTTTGGGGGCAGATGTCTCGGGGTATCCAGAAATCACAAGTTATTTCTCTGGTCTCAAGGCTGTCTCTGGCTAGAAACAGTGCAGCTGGAATTACTCCTTTTCCCCCTTCTGTGCACAACCAAACTGCTCGGCAGCCATATTTTATTATTTTTGGAATCCTCTGGAATCCTCTGGAAACTTTTCTAATATCATCCCTGCTATCATAGAAACTAACGATATCCACGATCTCCTTGGCTTCTCCCTCTGGTCTACAAGAATAGTGGCTTTTTGTCGGTCTTTTGTTACAGATTTAGGATTTCTTACATAATGAGGGAAGCCCTCTGGGAGGCAGGAGGGGAGGACAAGGCTTGTCAGCCTTGCACCATATCCTGCATAAGCCCTTTCAGACCAAACACAGGTGCCAGCGACTGCAGGCATTGGGCAACTCAAGTGACTCCTTCCCTCTGAGTCCTGGAAGAGCCCAAAGAAAGATGCTAGCAGAGTGGTTCAATCCTGCTGAGAAGGTATTCAACCCATCCTGGTCACAGGATGAGGGGGACCATCTGCAGCCTGCCCCTCCACTGTTTAGTTCTTGGGGTTAAAAAAAAAAAAAAAAAAAAAACACCAGTTATACTATTAAATCCATTGGAAGACATAAAAGGTGAAAAAAATCAATTTTAGAGGCAGGATATGAAAGCCATTAACCACACCGCAGTATAAAGCATTTATTCAGTACTGAAAATCTCCTGCCCCACAACCACTAAATGGAAGTGACAGCAGTAGAGAAAAAGAATATCCCTAGCAACAGATATTTCCTCTCAGCACAATCAGCACCACAACTATCTGTCCCTACATTGCCACATGAGAGTTTCACTCACCTGTTTCCTATACAGATATCTCCAACATTAAAACWAACATATGATTTTCATATTTGGCCACTTTTTGGCAGGTCTCAAAGAATTTCCCCCTTTTTTTCTCCCTTCTGCAGTATATGGAGGAATTGGACTGTTAAATTTTCACATTCACATTAYAACACTAAGTCCTCTCACAAGGCCAGACTTTACAGACTTCTCACTGGAGCAGGGAAAAAAMTGTTTTCCTTTTCTCCTCTCTTTTCAGAAAGGAAGAACTCACTTTACGTTAATTTCTCATCAGCACAACACAGAATATTGCCAAAAAATAAGACTAGAAGAAAGGATGAAAGAACCAAGCCATTTAAGAGGGAGAGGGAAGAAAGAATGGAAGATAGGGAGGGGATGAAGAAAGATAATCTGGTAAAACAGAAGGAGAAATCAAAGTGAAACACCAGAGAGACAAAATCTAAAAACTATACTAAAAAGATATGGTTGCCTTGGGGAAAGTGGAAGAGAATTAGCTCTGTGTCCTACTGTGATTTAATAGACGTATCTTTCTCCTGAAGGATACTCAAATTTTATGAAATTTTTACCATTATGAGGAGAAATGGAAAGAGGAAAAAGAAAATGAATAGAATATTAATTCTATCCATAATGGAAAGGAAAAAAATATCATCCCCTGCATTTTATGAGAGAAGAAAACTTGGTAGTTTGGTTGAATTTAACATATAGCTACACAGAAYATAGCAAAGGAGAGCACCTCTTTTAGAAACAGCACAGGAATGTCTTCATGTGAAGTTAAACACAGGCTAATATGGCTTGGAGTCCTAAAGTGCAACAGTATTTCCAAGGAGCCCTGAGGACAAAACTAAGAACATGCTCAGTCTCATCTTCATCTGCTCTCAACACCTTCATTTACCTGGTCAGCTTCAAAAATCTGAGCTGATATTCAGAGAATTTGAAGGGTCTAAAAGAATTAAACATGAAATGCTTTCCTCAAATCACACACCACCTAAATAAGGTAATTTCYTATATCAATTTGCCAATATCAGTTATAGTTGGTGATAAAAGCACTCCCATAATCTTTTTAAGTCTACCTTAAGTCACATAATGCAGAATTTATTTTCAAAGAAAAAAAAMCACAAAATGTAAAAGAAAAATCTCTAAAGCACTTTTTCTTCTTCATYGCAATGGCTCCCTCTGCAGCCACCAATAATACTTTGTTTCTACAAACAGGCAGCCTAGTAAATTCCCTTCACTTGTTTCTAACATTCTAACCTTCAATAGCTATTCCAAGACATCCCACAAATAGGATGGAGTAAAAGGATAGTTTAAAATAAAAAGGTGTATATATTCAGTTRAAAATTAAGGTCCCTGAGTTTAATGTTGACTGCATTACTGACTACATTACTATCAACTACACATCCTCAGTTCACCTCTTTGGCTACTGAACAAGCCATCTTTTCCACTAGAAATTTCACTGTGGGGGGGAATCTAATTTTCAAATAAGATGAACTTCTCAAAAACAAAGCGTCTACSTTCTTTGAAAAATACCAGGAATGTGCTAGAAGACTACTTTTTCCAATGTATTCAATTGAAAATTCCCACTTTATGGATGTCAGCTAACTACTAGGGTTTCTATCACTTAAGATGAGACAAAAATAATTTTCAAGTCATCTCAAGAACAAACATACATATATATATATACGGTTTTCCAAAGAAACAACAAGGAGATGGTACTCAATCCAACTTTTTCATTAAAGGGACCTGGTTTTAACAGTTCTAATTTTTTCCTCCTTAAGTTTCCAAAGTTGCCTCTTTACCCCAGGTACCTCTCTTACTTCTTCTGGCTTCTTCACATTCTATTCTTTACATTTCTCCTCCTAGCAGAATCTTTATTTCCTCCCATTTTCAACCTTTTCCTTTTTTATTACAACTGTCAAAGACTATACAACATTGAAAGTTTTCCCAATTCCTTCAATGGTCCCCTCTACAACTAGTTGCTGGTTGAGAATCATTCCCGAGTTCCTGTAAAAACAGACTGTAGTAGAAGCATTTCCTGCCTCACAGGCATTTAGATGAACACCAACTGCAAGCCAGTCCTGCTTATTCAAAACAAATAACTTTGTTTACGTAAAGCAACAGAGTCGAAATTGTTCACAGCACATTTGAATTCACAGCGATCCTTATCGCTCGGCTGTGAATCATGGTTGCTTTTGACGAGGTCTGTGATGCTGAAATGAGATGAGCCCTTGGTGCTGCTTTGAAAGCTTAGYGAGGGGAACAGCACAGCAACAGGGAACATACAAGTAACGCAAGAGAGTGAACACATTTCATGGAGTTAACGTCCATGGGTCTGTAGTTTGATGGCCATTGGCCCAGGCCTCGTGTGAGGCCGTGCAGGCCCGGAGCGCAGGCCGCAGCACGCGAGGCAGGACGTGCTCYTCTTCCTCCCAAGGATCTCACCATGCAAGAACACAGGACTCATGACTACAGGAGCCATTTGGCTGKCAAGGTAGCAACAACAACTCCTCTGTGTTTTGCAGGTTACAGTTCTTGAGAATCCCAAGCAGCCAGGTGCAACACYACCAAAGACAATGGGGTCTGCCTCTACAAACCAGATTAATGTGACAAAATTCTTCCCAACTCCGAACATTAATTTGCCACCGAAGAAGTGCAAGTTATTGGGAACAAAACACGCTCTACAACATAGCAATTTCAACTCCTGTTTGCCTGGTACTTTATGTGTAGAAGTTATTGCCTGTATATTTTGCACTTGAAAAAGATGAACATTTTCTGATATTTAAGTACTTTGACACATTCTGAAAATTCAGAAGCAATAACAAAGTCCTATTTTGTTCTGTTTTTGAAGTGTCACTCATAACATGTCACTCAGCTAGAAGCATGCACTCAAAACATATGGCTTAAGGCACATACTACATGATACCTACTAACCATAGGAAGGTCACGTATTTTTAAATGTAAAAGGAAAAGGAGTAAGAGCAGAGCTATGAGATATTGGTACTCCATATTCAAAATCCATATTCCATATTCAGATCTTTTTCCCCCCCCCCCGAAAGTAAAAGATAAATATGAGAGAAGTCAAAGATAAAGTTATCAAGTTCAGTTCTCTTTTTGACTTTTATCGTAAGTGATCTTGGTAGTGGCCACATTATCAAGTGAATAATGCTTTGATGGCTAGAAAATATAGTTTAGTTAATAGATTGAAGCAATTTGTTTCCCTATGAATTCTATACAATAGATCAAGCTTAAAGAAAAAAGATTACATAATAAATTAAGTTACGGTTGAACATGAAATAGAAATACAAGTAATTTAAGTAGCTTACGTGAACAGGATCCAAGATTTTGACTGCTGCTTTGCTGCCATTTTTCTTATTTAATACCTTGAAAACTTTTCCATATGTTCCTTTGCCAATAGTTTCAATTATTTCCCATGTGTCTGACGGGTCAGGAAAACTATCAAATATTATTGTTTTCCCAGTTAACGGAAGCATCTCAATAGCCGGTTCCTAAGAAGAAATGAGAGTTTCAGTATTCATTGAATAAATGATTAATAACAAGTGACTCACTACAAATATGAAAAGAAATATATATCCCTATCTCAAATACTAGAAATGTTTTTGCACACAGGAAACATATACTGAAAGCTCAAGGAACAAGGAAGACTRCACTTAATACACATGTGCAGCCAGCTCAGTATCAAATGAAGGGAGATTCAAATGACCCTCTGGACAAACTTCAGGTCTGGGRGAAGTCAGTGGGAACTTTCCCATAGACCTCAATAAAGTTAAAGCGTTACTCTTTGCTCACAGATTACTGTTACATAAAAGCTGAAAGAATTTGGCTCTAGTGGGAAGAATCAGGAAGCAAGAGTGAAAAATTCTCTTAAGGAGCAGCATTAGATTCATTCAGACTTTAATAGTAAACAATTTTATAATCTCACTCTGAATATTTTCATTTTTATGTATACTTTATATAGATTAACCTCAACAGATCTGTTCACAGTACTACAGTTTCCTAAAGAGAAAACATTCACAGTCATGAAAAATATGCTTACTGATATATATTCATTAAAACCTATTTTACATACCATAAAGGAAAGATTACACCTTTGCCTTGGTCAATGATGGATAAACTTCACTATTACTGTTCACACTGGCATTCAAAATTTACATATTGTTTAAAAAGTAGGCAAAAAGCAGAGGACACCCCCTCACCAAGAAAGCCAACCTTTACCAGGCATTAAAACACTCAATTTATACTGTACTGAGCCAGTGCCATAAATTACACTATGATACTGTATTGCTTTTTTAATAGGGAACTCAATGGCTTTAGTTTCATCAGTGACTTTCCCCATGCTGGCCATAGTTTCTTTATTCAGCAGTACATATATCAACTAGACCTAGCTGAAATGGACAACTATACAAACATTATCTTTGAATTATCCCTTTAAATTATCAGAACTGCACACTGCCACTTCAGGCATATTTTAGACTAATTTTCCACTGGATGATACAAGCTCTTYGGGGGACTTTAATTTCCTGATTATTCCTGCTGTTCTGCTCTTGGTTGCTTAGTTCACTAATCAGTCAGAAGATTTTTCTTCTTTTTATTTTATAAAACCAACATGCAACTATATTATCAATCTCTATATTAGCTCAGGCAGCAAAGTGGGGAAATACTCCCCTAACACCAGGAAACCTATAGAGTCTGTTGCCCCAGGAATAGTGGTCAAGCATCTTGATTTCAAGGGCCGTGGGAATAAAATGACCTAATTTTACCTGGTACTGTGAAATCTCCCATAACACAAATCCAGGTTAAGGTCAAAGGAGAGATAAGCTTATTTATATAAAGGATCAAGACTTGGAGACATGAAGCTTTTGCATGCAAATCTCCGAATTTCCATTCCACATTCAAGATTTTCTCTATCCTTCTACCTAACCCTCCACCAGGATTCCTATAAACATTACTCAGTCAGGCTGCACTTTCTGAAGACCTTTCCACCTCATACTTAGCACTCATCCATACCTTAAGAGGCATTACCATTTCCAGTCAATACCATCTTTTCCAGAGAATCAACAAAAATAATACTAACACTTCTGATTCATGAAACTTCCCCCACCCCGTTCACCCACAAAATGGTACTCAAAGATAAGGGTAAACTGTTTTTACATGCACTGTGTATAGCTTTTAACAGACTATACAAGATAAAAAAATCTTTTGAGGTGATAATGGAATTGTGATTCATAATTCCAAACTCTTGCTTTCAGTAATATCGCAGTGACAGAAGTTCTGAGCACTATTTTTTAAAATTCAGGTTACCTATTTGTCTAGCATGGCAAATTTTGTGGGGTGAAAGGGATTAAGGAGCCATCAACAAAGACCTTCTAGAGAACAGAGGTGTTCAACTCATACTGGTGTCTGTCTACATACAGATTCTTGTCTGGAGAATACACAGAAGTCCATCAAGATTTAGGCCCTCCTATGTCCTATAGGAGTGCACAGTAAGAGTCCCTGACCCAAAGAGCTTATTCTAGGAGATATGTGAAAGTTGAAAGAAAAGATGACTATTACCTCAGTTTTAAGCTAAAAGAATACCAACATGTAGGAATTCAAAGCTCAGCTTCACATATTTATTCTAGGGCAGAGTCAGACAGAATCATAGAATATTCAAGCTTGGAAGGGACCTCTAGAGATCATCTAGTCCAACCTTCCTGCTCAAGCAGGCACAGGGTGGCATCCAGGCGGGTTTGGAAGACCTCCAAAGAAGGAGACTCCACACCCTCCCTGGGCAACCTGTTCCACTGCTCTATCACCTTCACAGTAAAGAAGTTCCACCTCACCTGGAGATGGAACTTCCTGTGCTCCAGCTTATGGCCATTACCCCTCGTCCTGTCACTGGCCACCAGTGAAAACAGCCTGTCCCCTTCCTCCCTGCATTCTCCCTTCCTGAACTTATACATGTTAATCATATCCCCTCTGAGCCTTCTCTTCTCCAGAGAAAACAGGCCCAGCTCACTCAGCCTCTCCTTGTACGGGAGATGTTCCACTCCCTTAATCATCTTGGTTGCTCTTCTCTGGACCCTCTCCAGAAGCTCCACGTCTCTCCTATACTGGGGAGCCCAGAACTGCCCCCAGTGCTCCAGGTGCGGCCTCACCAGAGCTGAGTAGAGGGGCAGAATCCCCTCCCTTGACCTGCTGGCAACACTCCTCCTGATGCAGGCCAGGATGCCATTGGCCTTCTTGGCCACGAGGGCACACTGCTCACTCATGGTTAACTTAGTGTCMACCAGGACTCCCAGGTCCCTCTCCATGGAGCTGCTTTCCAGCAGGTCGACCCCTAGTCTGTACTGGTGCCTGGGGTTATTCCTCCCCAGGTGCAGGACTCTGCACTTATCCTTATTGAACCTAACTACCTTATTGAACCTAACTATCATACGCAGTTCAATAATTTAGGAATACTGTTCTAGAAAGAAATATTTAAACTAATCCTTGGTCTTTAGATGTACAGCTTCAACTGTTGATTTGAATAAATTATATTGATAATATAAGTTATAACATATATAGATAATGTAAGTTACATAGATGTACAGCTTCAACTTGTTCAATGACTTGAACAAGTTATATTGAACATTCTTTCCTCACTTCCACCACATTTAAGAACAAGCCCTAGCATACAAATTGTTCAGCTTTCACTTCTATTATCAAAATATATTAAATAGAATGATTTCAAGTCTTCTGAGTGATGAATAATGGTTTATTACATCTTTAGTGTAGTTGAGATAGCTGATAATGGTTTAATCTCATATTTCAAAAAATATAGGACTGTCTCTGAAATATGTCTGGGTGCCACAATAGCTGGGTAATTTATCATAGTCCTCACTATTAAAATTTACTTCAGAAACTTGACCCAACTTATTACTTGACCCAAATTTCTGAGCTATGAATGTACCCTTGAACCTCTATAAAAAACTTCCAAAACACCTCTCAGTACGCTCAGGAAAAATAACTAAATGCACGGGTTTTTTTTCCAAAACAAGCAAAAAAGGCAGTTTTGGAGTTGAAAAGAAGCCCACTTCACATATGTGTACATGTGTGCCAAACAGGTGTATCTGGTGCCGGTGATTTGGCTGGAACACAGAATGGAGAAGGGTTTTTTTCCCAGGTGAGCCAGCCCTAGGTGATTTTTAATGGCACAGGTCATGTTACCAAACATACAGCCTGTATGCAGCAGATCTCAGCCCACTTAGCAGAGACGCTCAGAGACACCTCAAGCCATATCAGAGAGCAAATTTCAGTATTCCCCATCAGTTTCAACATCTAACTTGAATGGAAGGAGCAAAGGAGCAAAGAAAGGGAAGGGAAGATATCATGAAACATGCTTGTAGGCCATTACACGGACGCCATGGCAGCTCACTGAAGTATGGCTATTATTAAAAGAAACCATAAAGAGAAATTCAGACCTCTGCAAAATTGTCCTATGGAAGGCTTTATGGTCAAGACCACAAAGCATGAACAGTGCTAAGCAGGAATAGTTCCTGCTTCTGCAACCTGGCTTGCAAGCACAATAGACCCTAAATCTCACATTAGAACACTGCATTTTACGTTGATATTTGTAATAGTTTAAAAAAAAAAAAAAACCTACCTCCCTCCCCGCAAAAAACCCTCAGCATTCTAAGTTTTACTATTAAAGTTCACTACTGCCTTCATTAAAGTTCACTACTGCCTTCATTAAAGTTCACTACTGCCTTCATTAAAGTTCACTACTGCCTTCATTAAAGTTCACTACTGCCTTCAACCAGCCCCCAATTAGTTTCTGAACACACTTACTCATCATGTAAACCCAAAGCACAGGAATTTCCTCTGTAAGCAGCTGAGAATAAGAGCATTTGTCCATACAGTTCATCCTACTCCATATACGGAGCCTAGGTGATTAGTAACGTAGGTGCTTATTCATATATGACTTAAATATGCAGCCTTTACGTTCTTGGCAGCATCTTGTCTCCTTGTAAACACTCTTGTGTTTACTAATCTTGACAATTACACTTATGGATTCAATTTAAAATCCACCTACTCAGATCTTCATAACTCCTATTTGTCCACATTATTTCCTCTTTCCATTACAAACACTACTTCTGTTCAACCAGACAGGTCTTGCACAAAGSGTGACCCTGCAATTTCTCCATCAGCTTCCCATTTTGTCAGGGGAAGCAGATGTCAGCAGGAGCTGACAACACTAGSTCGCATTGCCTGTTTGGTCCAATACCACTGCAGAAGTGACATTTTCACACTGTYCAGCACTGCTTCCAATTCTCAAATCGGAATCTCCTGCCTACTGGATGCCCCCCAAAAAGCAAGCATTGCTCACACAGAGATTGGTGAGGCTTTTTATCTCAAACAAAAATATTCCTACTATACCTCATGTTTCCTTCACCTGTTGTCAGTAATGTCCCCTTGTGACCAAGGAGACCAAAGGTATCCTGGGGTGCATTAGGGCAAGTGTGGCCAGCAGGCTGAGGGAGGTGATCCTGCACTGGTGGGACCATATCTGGAGTGCTGTGTCCAGGTCTGGGCACCCCAATACAAGAGGGACTTGGAGCTACCGGAGAGAGGCTAGTGCAGAGCTACAAAGATGATCATGGGACTTCAGTATATTTCCTATGAGGAAAGGGTGAGAGAACATTGACTGTTCAGCTTAGAGATGAGAGGACTTGGTGGTGAGAATCTTAGCACTGTTTAAAAGTATCTGAAAGGGGAGTATCAACAGGATCCGTGGTGTCCACCAGTAGGACAAGAGGCAACAGGCACAAACTGAAACACATGAAGTTCCACCTGAATCAGAGGAAAATTTCTTGGCCATGAGGGTCACAAAGTTACAAAATACTGGCACAGGTTGCTTGGAGAGSCTCTCCTCCTCTAGAGATGTTCAAAATCTGCCTGGATATGATTCTGTGCAACATGCTTAGGTGACCCTGCTTGTGCAGGAGGTTGGACTAGATCTCCAAACGTCCCTTCCAACCTCAAACATTCTGTGATTCTGTGCTTTCACTTACAAGTCCTTTGGTCAGAAACTGACCACCAACAGGACAGTAAAACCCCCAACATCTTATTTCTTCCTACCTCTTGAGTTTATGCTTATACTGAGAAGTATTCAATAAGAAAGTTAGTGGTTGCTGCATTGAATTCTCTGGCATGCCAAGAGCACATGTGGCTACAACATGGTGTTACTCAAACTTAACACCTAGTACTTTCTGGATAAGCACTCAAATTTGATTGTTCAACCCGTAGCATCACTGAAACTTAGATCCTAAGCTAGTAAATAAAATCATACATTTACACAGCACAGTATTCACCCAATACTCAGAAAGTAAGTTTTGTTCATGAATGAGGATGGCATTGGGATTTCAACACACTGGAATAGCTGACCTCTGATTTTGATAATGATACAAGCAGGATCTGCATGGGTACAACAGAAAAATCTAAGCTCAGTGTGAACAGGTTATCCACTTTGGCAGTTAATTAARAACAAGTGTATGAAGCACTATCGACTTTTTGAACTTCATTTATCAAAAGTTTATCCTTAAATCCTTAAATTTAGGCCAAAAAAAGCAGTATTTCATTTTGCAAGTTTATGCAAGTTCCATACTACCCATGTATTTATCTTCAACTGCATATTAATTTGCTTAGTACCTTTCACTCTTTACATCCCCCAATGTTTATCCACAAATGAAAAACTAAGCCTTTGTCATCTGCAAGAAATTTCCTTCAGAAAAACAAACAAAATCAGACCACCACCAACAAAAAAACACTTCTTTATAGACACTGCAGTAGGACTACTACTATACTTAAATGATAGCCTCATTTGGGGGGGTTCACTGAGTAACAGCCCAGTAAATTGCATTTGACCTATTTGAAACAATTTGGCCTAACTTAAAACAAGCCCTCAACCTTAAATTCATTTCTATAATGAAAATTWAAGACAAACTGCTACATTGTAATCTGTTTAGGAAATAGGAGATTGGGTTTACTTTTTGAGACATCACTGCTGCTGTCCACAAAATACAGCAGGTCCAGAAACGTTCATCACACTTTCATTGAACCATTTGCATGTACATATATTTTTCCAGATAATCACTAGCTAAAAATACTATGCGTGATGTCACATCTTTGAGAGTCTCGTGTCTAAATATGTGATATACTGAGATTTGACAAATATATGAGTGGCTTTTTAACTCTATTCCTACAGCTGAGGAAGTTGAATGCTATCATGAAGGCATTAACCCCAGCTGTGGCAGATGAGGAATACAAATCAAAAGCCCTCTAATATTTAGTCCATTTGCTTTCACTATAGTGTACTATATAGTAGTATAAGTACTGCTTACATGAATAAGAGAAGCACAAGCTGTTCACTTAACTAATGTACAGTACATCTGCTTGTATCTCAGGTAAATAGGTCAGGTGAATCTTTTTTTTTTTTTTCTTTTTTTTTTTTTCTGGTTGGCATCTACCTTAATGTAAGAAGACTCACTCCACTGATTATATTGACTGACCAAGTCTCTTCTGGCTACAACAGAAACTTAGTTATCTAGCTTCAGATGTAGACATTTACAGTGTGTTGAAGTTAGGTGAAGTTAATCCTGTTCTGCTTAATTGTTGGAAACAAGGAGTTGTCAGTTGAAAACTACCAAAAATGAGTAACACCAGCTCCRTGCTACAGTCCAGCAAATAATAATAATAATACTGACAGTCTTGAGCTTTGCCTGATGACAGACAAAAGCTATGAACCCTGCAATGACCTTCCCAAGCAAATTTTGCAAAAACTGCAAAAAAAATGACCCCAAATTAACAAAATGCAGTGAATGGCTGCTACTTTGCAGTATTTGGAKGAAAGGACAACTGATAAATTCAACAACATCTATCCTGGACACAACTCAGAATATCAGTGTTAAGATTAACTACTCCATTTCTGAAGGCAACTTTTAGCATTCAGTTTTCAAAGGGCAAAGCAACTGTTTCTTCTATTTCTGAAAACATCCTTCTGGATCATCTCCACTGACTGTTATCCAGCCACAATCTTCCCAACAAAGCAAGACAGCTCTGGGTAACCTGATGCCTCTGGACCCCTTGACCTTTGTCAAACTTCCACCACATGCAACAGAGAAGCAGTGCTGTGTCGAACTGGTACCTGATCTCCTTCTATTGATAAATGCATCTAGGGTGTCCACACTGACATTTCATCTGCTGATTGTTATTCAGATGATCTCAACATTTTGACTTGTAGCTGAACTGGCCAAGAGCACAGAAGGCTCCAGTTTTCACTCTTCAAAAAGTTCTCAGAGGATGCTGGTGGAAGACATCTCTATGAGTGCTAKGGTTCACTTTGCTTTTTCTCAATCTTTTTTCCCCCACCAATAGTAATGATACTACTGCATGCTGAAGTTTACAGTTCTCATGAAACTAGTCAAGGGGCTTTTGAAGCAGCAGGCTAGAGAACTGGTGAGAGCTGTAAGCACTGAATTTACTAATTTATCTCAAGCGCAGGTGTTGCCCAGAGGATAGCAACTCTTCAGAGGCCAAAAATGAAATCAATATATCTAATGTTTTAAGAGTCAACCTTTAGCTATAATAAGAGGGTATGAAAATGCTATAGTTAATTCTTGTAATCATTTTTAAAGCACTGTTATTTTGAAAACAATGAGCGCTAAGAACTTTTATGACAACTGTCACCTAACAGAGAACATTTATACAGGGGCATTGCAACCACAAAAACAAGGTCAATAACTGAAGGAGGAATGGTGACATTATCAAATTGTGCTTGTACCTGGTGCCACCAGAAGTCGTGAAGTGACATTAACAATCCACGAACTGAATCATGTCCAACTCACTGGGTGGCTCCCGTAAGAGAGGCACTGCAAGCGATCACAATTTTTCAATGACTACACACTAGATCAACGTATTAGCAACGAACATCACTTCCAAAGCTAAAGCATCACTTAATTATCCCATTTARCCCAATAAAACTTTACAGGGATATAAAATCAGCATGGCGTGGCCTCACTCCTTGCCTTTTCCTCAGAACTTCTGAGGTAGTGACCCCAAATTAACCATCAGCCATGTCAACTGACCTTGGCAGAGCTTAAAATTAAGGCAACATAGTCACTTAAGGGCAAGCCACGGAGGGCGCTGCACRTTTGTGGGGCAGCAGCACGTGCTGCCACACGCGGGGCGGCCGCGGACGGGCCGGGTGCCGCATCTGCCTCTTGGCCCCGCAGCCCCCGCGCGGCCCTGGTGATGCCCGGGGCAGCRCAGCCCGCTCGGGACGCCCGCCCATGGATCGCTTACGGGGAACACAAGCGGGGGGAAGTGGCGGCCGCCTGGCGCTGGCGGGCAGTGCCCGTCGCTCCGCTCCGCAGCGCGGCCATGGCGGGAAGGGGCGCCGCCACCATGGCGGCTCCCTCAGGCGACGGGACCGGCCGCCCGCGCGCCCGCACCCCGGTTACCCGCAGCCAGCGCCGCTCCCCCGCAGAGCCAGCCCGCCTGCCGCTTCCTCCCGCTCCTCCTCCTCCTCCTGCCGCRGGTCGATCAAGCGGCTCGTCCTGCTAATCCCCCGCAGGCGCCGTGGGGAGCGGGCAGCCCTGGCCGGATCCCGAGACCTCCCAGCTGCTCTGAAGCGAGCCCCGAGCAAACCCACTCCTGGCCAGGCCCGGCCCAGATTAGGGTCAGCGGCCACACCGGCTGAGCCGCCCCAGCGGGATTACCMGCACCTGACAGCACGGTTCAGCGTGGAGCAGCTCCCGCTGCCTTAGGCTCAACTATGTCCTCGCTGCCTTGCTAAACCTAACGCCTAGTGGGCTTAACCTGGGCCATTGGCAGTAATCGAGATGTGGGACGTAGGCTTAGCAAACTTTATGACCTGTTCTAGAGAAGTGGATACGCGGGGGCTGCCTGGCCTAGGTGTAGTAAGTGACAGCTGAGGCAGGTTGCGAGGCAAGGTCCTCAGGAGTTGGGAAATGGGTGACTGCCATCAGTACAGCTCCTGTGTGACTCACGCACCAGTCCTTAATTCTGCTTCCTAAGTTTTCTTCAGAGGACCCCTGCCTTATTCTCTGCATCTTAAAAATACCCCAGACTTTGCAAGGGGCACCTATCCTCTGCTTCCTTGTGCCAGCACCAAGGACATGTGCCTCCACAGTAGACTCACAGTGCCACAGCGAATGTGGCTCATTCCGTGCTTGGTAACAAAAAATGGTCTCATACAGATCTGACAGAGAAGTGGATTTTTCAGAGCTCTCAAGTTTCTAAATGTTTTGTGGAAGCAAGGTAGAGACCACATAGTTAGTGGACCAGACTTTCCACGTGATCATAACCGTCAAGGGGAAGGCTGCTCACCCCATCCCAGACATCAAGGGAATCACACACACAAGAAGTCTTCTAAATGCCTTACTGTGGGAGAAAGATCCTACTGTGGGTAAAGCATCCCTTCTCCCACAGACAGGATCTATCTTAAACCCTAGATTTAAACAGTCTTGAGCCAGATATCTGAGGGAAAGAGACCTCCTTTATTCCCTACATCAATGTACTACTTCTTTACTATACTGTATTAAAAAAATAGTATTTTTTAGTCTGTACTCTTCACTGTACGGATTTATGAGGGGAAGTTTAAGGTGCTGTAATTTCTATTAACACCTTTCATTTTTGCCTGCTCCACAACATTTCCTTTGCGCCAGTTAGTTCTGTATCTGTGGCTGGAAATGATGAAAGCTTGTGAATTTCTGCATAGAAGAACAAAATTAATTTCCTAGCATTATAATCCCACTTCCTATTATTATAATCCCACTTCATGGATTGGGGTTGGAAGCACTAGCAGAATAAGTCTTCAGTTGCAAAACAAAATAAAACAGAAATATCTTTTCGGCCTGAACTGCTACATGAGTGCTTTTATGCAAAGCTTTTTTTGTTCAAATGGGAGTGTCATTGTCTTTAATCAATGAGTGTCTASTGGCCATGCCCTTAGGCTGGCTGGCTGGCTCACTGGCAGGTCACATGCAGGAGCATAGCAGTCTGATGTGGTTGTTTAGAAGCTTGACCAGAGTGCACCACTAAAAAATAAAACTAAAACTGCAAGCTAAAAGCCTTGCAGTACAAGCACAGTGCAGAAGAAGGATGGTGCACGCTCACAGGTCTCCTCCCAAGCAGAAGCCAGGAGTTAGGAGCTCAGGCATGCTGAGGTGCACTCTTAGAAGCCAAAGAGGGAGAACGCGGTTGTAGTCTGTTCACACATCCCCTTCCACTTCTGGCAGTACTAACCGAAAACCATGGTGAATTTTGTCTGCTGCCTATTACCCTTGTCCTGATGTTACCATTTTTCTATCTCCAAAAACTTCAAACTTCCTATGAACACTCTCTCTGCTGTAAAAGAGCCCTCAAGAGGAAAAAATTATGTAAATTGTAGCAGCTAACTGMCTGCATTAGGACTGGAGTGGGCTGTGGGTTGCTCAGCTGCGCAGGTGCAGTGGCAGGTTTGGGAGGCAAGGGGAAGCTGGGCAGAAAGAGCCCTCCAGCAGCAGCACAATATTGAGTAAGCAGGAGAGGTAATTTCTGTGGCAGGAACAACAATAGATGGAATAAGTGAATGCCCCATATGTGAGCAGATGTCTGGGGGAATTTAGTTGCCAGTCATTCTCTATTTTGCCTAGGTTTTTGCCCCTGTCTAGTCCCAAACGCTTATGGCCTTGCTTTTCTCTAGAAGGACTTTCCAGGTGAAATTTCAAAGCTCCTGAGTGAATGTATTCATTTTACTCTCCCCATAATTAAGAATGCATATTACATATTGATGCTATCTAGATATGTACTAAATGGTATATTGGATTAGATTATTCTCCAGCTGTTCCCGATACAAACTTACATTGTGCTTAATGCCACAAGAAGACATCTTTTACACTTTCTACCAGATCATAGATACACAGGTTTTAAGTTCTCTTTTTCTCTCTCCTTGCCTTTCAGTTTTGAACTTTTCATTTATTGGGTAGTTTTCAACTTCCTTAGAAATATTGTGCATATAACTTAAAATGATTCTAAAATTGTTATTTAGGTATATGAGAAATCTAGGTATATGGGAGRTGTGAAAACAACATGACGGATGTGCTTTAAAAGTATGTTCAACATTAGATGACATAATGCAGTAGCTTATAAAATACTTATTATTCAACATCATAATATAAGGAAGCGAAAGCATACTTCAGCAAAATTGACCATTTTTAACTCAGAACAAAAAAAAAATCATACTTTACAGATTCTTGGAAAATGCTCAGCTGATGTGACCCTCATTAAAATAAGGAAAAGAAAAGATATGTTCTTGTGATTAAGGCACTGAATTAAGTCTAGAATGTAAAGACTAGTAAAATATATTCTGTATTGAGAAAGCTCTTACTGGACACAGATAGGGTCAGGATCCTGCTGTGCTGGGCATTGTAGACCCCCCACAAAATGAGGTCCTCCTGCCACAGTTAAGTCTGGGCAGAGCTCAACCACGAAGGGCTTGTGTGACCAAAAGCACACATTCCCTTTCTTCATCTATTTCCTTTTCTTTATAGTTGAGCTTTTAATACTATTCTACCCCCAGGGATGTCTCTTGATAGTTAATTATGTACAAATTCAAATAACAAATGACACAGGAAAAAAAAATAAACACAGTAGATATATCAAAAGATAGCTTAGAAAAATAAACAAGCATGTTTATGGAGCATAAGACAGACCACTATTAAAAGAATTAAAGAATTTACTTACCTCTGCTTTTTGACCTCTCTGGCTGATTAACTGAGCACAGCCTGGAGTAAATATGAGGAACTCCTCCCCTTTTGGTTTTTATTACAGAGAAACAATACTTCCTGTGACACCTGAGCAAATATCCTCTAGGAAAACTACTACACAATTTGTCCACAGCTAGCTCACTGTTCCTTTGATCATAAATACCACCCACCATAATGAATTGCCAAGCATGCCCCAAATGAGGAGTTATTTACCGAATGCATAGATTTCTTTGAAGCCACTCTGGGCTTTGCCAGATATTTTCTTTAGTTGATCAAAAGAGCTCTGTAACCCCTTTTGAAGGTCTTAGGTGCGTGATCCTTATAATCACATTTAAGGGGCTGGTTAGCTCCGGAGATTGTTAATAGGATACAAAACCTTTCACATCCAACCCAGATCAGTACAGGTGAAAAGTTGTGACCATGTAACAGTAACAGCTCTTTGACATCCTATGAATTAGCCAAGACCCTMCTGGAGAAATATCTGCATTGCTTTTAATATGCAAGGGGAATTTTTAGGCTTTTTAAACTACATATGTAAGAGAGAGAATTTGCTGAACAGGAAAATATTTTAAAAATTCAGTAGTACCTAATGAATCAGAGTGAAATTCTAATCAAAAAAATTATTAAAATTCCTTCTCCAAAACCATCTTCACAGTCTAGACAAGCCACAAGCACAGACGGTTTTGATGGTGATCAAGAAACAGACATCACTAGAAAGCATGGGTTAGAAAGCTCAGTTCTTCACTGAAATTTCTCTGTATCATCCCCTCTCAGTAGATTCAGGAGCTGCATGTCTGAGTACTTGAGATTTCCTTCCTTTCTAGGTCAAAGTTGGTTTTGAAATTAGCTCGGATTCAAACCAATCAAGGAACTCCCCACATCAAATTTGACAATGTGCACTGCCTTGGGAAGTGATTTAGTGACTACGAGCTACATTTCCTGTGAGAAAACTTTCTAATTGGGAATCTGTTTGGTGCACACAAGTATTGCCTTTGAATGGTGATAGCCTAACTCATTGATTCATATCCAGTAAGAAAATAAACCTCAAGCAAACATTTGCAAGGATTTTGCTGAAACGTCACAGTTATTTCTATTTCACACAGTGTGAGACAGCAAAGTTTATTTCTTAATCTCCTGAATCCTGACTTTGTATGTCTCAAACTCGATTTCAAAAATTCTTTTAATGTTTTATTTTATTAAATAGTTTTGGAAGTTTTGAAATATAAAGCATTCAATAGTTGTTTTGAAATCACGGGAGGTAAAGTCAGAGACCAACTGACAACAGCACAGAAGATTTATGCTACAAGATATCTTCTAGTGTCASTAATTACTGAGTACACTTATCCCTTCCTTGGAACTCGCTGATCACCAAAATAACCTTAAAGGATTTTGATAATGTGCAGTGATGTGAACTAGTAAGAAGACAGCAAGATATTTGAGGATTGCTGCTTTCTGAATGTCTTTGTATAATGTGAAGTACCAATCTTGGAAACATGTAGGTGAATAGTTGGGGTTGTAGTACTGCCATTTCCAAGTGTGCAGGCAACTGTGTCTAGATCTTTCTCCTCTTGAAGTCAAACACAGCAAGCACTTTGCCAGACTTCACACACTTCAAAAATACATCTTCAAAGACTACATTAATCACTAACAATTGCAAAACAAATAAATAAACAAAACAAACAAAAACTCAAAAAAAAAAAAAAGAGAAAACATTTAATTTAAGCAAAATATAAAAGAGGCAGGCTTTTTGTGTCATGGTAGCCCAAATAAGGGATGGCAAAATGCACTGGGAATAACTTCAGAAGTTGATGGGAAGCTTTTCCCATTGTTCTGGTACTGTTATGAATAGTCTTCATCCTCATCCAGAGGCTCTCCACAAATGATTCTTATAAACAGTTTCCTATTCCTGAGTCTGTCATTAATCTCTGGGGATGTTCTAAAGATAGCCCTCTKAGGATTTGGATTTGTCATCTTCTTTTTCTTTTTAATCCCATTAGGGAGTATAGCAAACAGYGGCACAAACAAGATTACATTTTGAAGGGGCCCACACCTGGTTATGCAAAGGGGACACAAATATTCTCAGTTCCAGTTTCCTGCTTTGCCTTTCACTCCCTCTCTTCTCCCTTGTGGTTGGTTTAAACCAACCAATTTTAAAGAGCTCACTTTAAAAAAAAATGCATATTTATTAAAAAAAAAAAAAATGATGAAAGGAATGAAAAAAAGCACGAACGAAGCTTTGTGCCATGCTGCTTTTTGGTCTTTCTCTATCTTTATTACCTTACTTGTGTCCCAATGCTCCACCAGTAAACTGGATATAGCATTTCCAGTGCTTCCTGTCTCTGAATCTCAGGAAGACATTGTCACCTTGGCTGAGAGCAGGAACTGAGGCAATTCTCCTCTGTTTCCTGCRAGCACTTCCAGCATTCCTGCGGTGACAGTTTATTCAGAGACAAGGTTTCATTAGGATTTATTTTGGGTAACTGGTTGTTGTGTCTTTATCAGCATCCTAAATCCTTAAGGTTTCACTTGTAATTTTTACGTTAGCTTCTGAAGTTGAAAGGGGAACCTGTTTTCTCCAAACCTGTGTAACAATTCATTGAGAGGGTTGCAAATAAGTTACAAAATATACAATTAGAAGGAACCACTGTTACCATTTAATGTAAAGTCTTTTACAGTACTCAAAGGTTCCTTTCAGTGATTCACAATCGAAATAGAGGATTTCATTAAAAATATCCAAATGTAAAAAATGCCAATAATGGATAAGCAAACATAGCCTATGATAAATTTCCCTAGGAAGGTATACCTTGATAGTTTCCTAGTTTCAACTTGCCACTGAAA
>NW_020455627.1:174033-189541 GCF_003342845.1 Nothoprocta perdicaria
TTTTTTTTTTTTTTTTTTTTTTTTGTGTGTGTGTGTATGTGATTTTGTCCCTTAATAATTTCTCCTTTGATAAACTAATGAAATAGATCTGGAATCTTATACTCTAAGGTATATTTTCCATCTTTTCCTATGGCTCATTTATGAATATTTTCCAAATTGTTTATATCATTCTTAAACTCTTCACATCAAAAGTGGATGTAACATTTCAGGATGCATTTGCACTCAGCAGATTATTTTCCATGATCTGAAAATCTTTTTCAGTATATCTCAATATAAAGTAGTATCACCCAACATGTACTTATATGTGTACATGAATATGTATACTTATATGGCCTACCTATTTGGTTCTCAGAAGTAGTAAGAAATAGGTGATATAGAGATAAATTTAATTTCAATTCAGGTGAAATGTCAGTGCAAGTGACATTTCCTGACCTTGGGCTCAGGATTAAGGTACCTACATACAGTGTCATTCTACACAGTGTCACCTACAGTTGCCTTCCAAGTTCTCCTCTAGAGAACATGCTCAGCTCAAATTAAGACTTTATCTGCTTTTCCATTCTTGCTAAAATACTCTACTTAGTCATTACTTTCACATACAATTGAGGCAGCAGAATAAATTTTGATTAAGTTGCTAAGCCAGAGCTACCACTGTCCTGTGTGTGCTGCCATCATCAATTAACCTTTTCTAGGATTAAAAAAAGTTGTGTTTTTTTCTCCTGAGACAGTTTTCTTTCTTGAGGTTCTAGCTTTGATTGTGGCAATTGCCTTACTGAACAGCCACCACAGGACACAGAGGGAAAGAGAAATCAGCAGCAGGGGCAGGTTAGCACTCACTGCAAACCCACATCAAAGAGCAGGGCCACCCACATCCTCCTCTGCTTACATCTGACAATTGAGCTTGGATTTCTAGTTTCAGTTCTGCTTGAATCCAAAGAAGGAAGCTGTGTGTAGCAGACAGCAAATTGCCTACAGATGTTCTGTGAGTGAAAAATACAAACCAAATATTGTTTTTAAAAAGGAGGTGTAGCTGGCTTGCTGCTGCTTAGGAGAGATTCTACCTCAAAATCTTTTCTCCTTATATCCTCAAAGAGTACAAACCTCTTGATTGTCTGATCCATTTATAAATGCTCAGATAAAGAATAGTGAGTCTGATTCAGATTCATTACTAGCATGTACCTGACTTCAGAAAGAACTCCAATATTTGATATGTAAACCCTGCCTTAACATGTGGTTGACGAGTTACATTAATTAATGCAGTTCAGTTATTTCACTTACTGTCTGCAAGTGATGCACCAAAACAATGCTTTATATTTTATGGCACTTTTATTCCTAGGATTTCTGAATGCCCTACACTCTATGCACACATAATCAGTCCCTCTGCCTAACATGTTACAATAGGTAATAGTCTCTATGCACACACAAAGCAGGCAAGATTTCAGTTCAGCAATCTGATATAGAAGACCGTCCGCACAGAAGGCAACGGTGCAGTTCATATTCCTGTCTCAGAAGGAGCAAGACGTGGGCTGTGATGTGTTTTGCACCTGTTATGCAACAGAGAACAATCCACCAATTAATTCAGTTAGTGTTAGAGAGAAGAGATAACATGTCTTGGATTTCCTCCTCTTAATTTATTGAACAACTAGGCCCATGGGGCTATAAAACCTATTCCATCAACATACAGGAGCTCTACAGTTTCTGGTATGATAGAAAAATTACATCTTTCAGAATAGCAAAGTACTACTTAATACAGGCCTTGTATAAAGAACATTGATGACTATCCAAGTAAATCCTCAGGTCTCCCACTAAACTGTACGTGTTGATGGTTAAAGCAATAAACAAGCAAGATACACAGGAGTGAGTATCTATTCATTTCTTACCCCACTGCTTGTTTACAGGGACTGGTCATGAGAAAACAAGGTAGGAAATAAGTTTTCAATTCCTTTCCAACTGCTGCTGATGAGGTTTGTCACATGGGTGACAGGAAACTTTCATTTCCTAGGTACTTTTATGCCTTAGATACCTAACAACAGCCTCACCTGACCTGGGCCCTAACCCATTACCAAGGGATATAATTATAGAGGACTCCATTATGTTGTGAGTTCACTASGCAGCTTAGGAAATAACTGAGGAAATAACTCATAAAAGACTAACACAGCCATTACCTTCTTTCTCTCTGCAGCTTCATTAATACAAATTGGAGGAACAGGTAATACAATAGAAAGTCTTTTGGCTCGACAGCAATTCCCAGAATCTTCTCACTTTCAAACTAATAAATAAATCAAATGTTCCTTATTCATGAAGGTGGCACTACCATCTTACAGTGTTTYCTCTGATGGCAGGTGCAGATTAACTGAAGCAGAAGGACTTCAGTACTTTTCTTCCTTAGAGACATAGGGCTTCCTCAGTGGGGTACTTGTTGCTTTAAGGGTGATGGTAACATTTTTATGCAGAGCAGGATGCCAAAGTGATATGATCCTGAGTTAATATTTTTGAATGATCTTCCTTTTGCATGAGTTCTAGTTTATACTGTACTTATACAGTTGGAAAGACGGTATGTAACTTCTATATCTAGCATCTCCCCATCTAGCATCTCGCCATCTAAAATCTTCTGGCATGGAAATGCTGAGTTGGGTTTCTGAAGGGGGCTAGGGAGCTGGAGTCAGATACAACAATAAACATATCCCACCTGGAAAATGTGAGCATCCCCTGCAAATCACCAGCAGCATCTGTGTTGTAGTAAAGAACAATACTTTCAAAACCAGAATCATTTCCCCTGTGATTGCAWACCTGAGAGCAAAGTGGAACAATCTCTTTAGCTTATGAAGGTAGGGAGTCCTGGAGTGAATAAATACACAGATGAAATGTCCTCTGCACGTATCTGTTTTTCTCCATTAACTCCAAGCCAAGATAGCTACCGCAGATTGGAGAGTTGGCTTTAAGTTAGACAGTGTAAGTGAAGTAAAACTTATGTGTAGTGACAGGGCCTTCAAATGCTCTCAGAAATGCGCGCTTTTTAATCAGACRCACCAAACAGTTATTTTGTGATTACATGGACATTACCACCTTGGAGAAATCCTTGGCCATGCAAATGAGGATTTTAAAAGCCTTTTTAATTAAGTCATTTAGAAAATGATGAATAATAGATACCACCATCCTGTTCCTAGGAGATGTATTCTCTCTCTTTTTCTGTTTTCAATGTAGGTARCTTTGTCACATAAGCTTTGGAGCACATCCTGGGTCTGTAAAAACTGGCACACGGAGTGTTCAAGTTCATTTTCAAGCTCAACAAGAGATTCAGGACTAAAAGTTTCAAAGCAAACTGCAGCCACATGGGCTGGTTTCAGTGTCGAAGCAGTTCTGCTTTGTTTCACTGAGAGAAGCCTGTGTCTCCTCAGGTGAGAGATGTGTAATTCATTCTACAGAAGGCTGAGAACCAACAAAATTGGCTTTTCTGGGAAGGTAGAAGATGCAGCAGTCTGTTAAAACCTTCAGYACTGAGGCTCCCGGCTATGAAGCCTCCCAACACAGAGCACACTGCTTATACTCAAAGCTGCAGCAACAAATCAGAGTTCTTATCAGTCCTCCAACCTTCAAAAAACATTGATATGAATCAATGTGATTCATATGGCTTCCAGGAAGACCTCATCTGCTTTACATGTCTTCAAATTCAGACTAGAACTGATTAAAAAATCATTCCACCTTCTGCCTGTCTTCTCTGAGGCTCCTTCCCATTTGTCTTCCTGGGCCAGAAGCTGAGGTTTGTTACACCCCAGGCCAGGCTTTAGCTTTGCTTAGCAGCACCTCCCAGACTACTAATAGAACCATGGCCTGTGCTTTTGTACTCTGGATACCTCAGACTGCTTTTTCTTCTCATATGTCAAATGTTCTGCAATTTCTAAATCCAGCTAAGTAAAAGGGGACAATCAATGACTTAAATTATTACTGTAACATCTAACTTATCCTCTACAATTTACCTTAGTTTCTTATTCAATAGCAAGTTATATCTGATATATGACAGAAAGCTTTGTCTATTGAAATAACACCGAGAAGATTACTTGGCTTTTTTTTTATGTTCTGCAAAATCTCACTCACAGGATAAAACCTCACTAGGCTTTTCTGTATATTTTTATATACTGTTTTATCCATGTTTTTTTCCTAGCCTGARAACTTCTTAGAAAGAAAAATCCTCTGGAGCAGGATCAGGATCAGACCTGCATTGCTAATGAGTGCCCTGGCTCATAATCATCAAGAGATCTTTGCTCCTATTCATGTAGCTCCTGTGGCTATGTCTCCTATTAATGTTAATGGGAATGTGACATGTAGATCTCTCAAGTATAGATCATGTTTAGATGAATAAATCTATTCAACTAAAGAACAAGAAAATACTGTCAGTGTTTGAGAAACTGCAGAAACCCGAGTCATTTAATAATAGAAAAATAACAACAACAAACAGCAAAATAATACTTTTGACATGTTAGTACCATGCAGTATATAGGCATAAAAATAAATTTGTTTCCCCTTCTCCCCTCCACCTCTCGCTAGCATTTGTAGTAAAGTGGGGGATTTATTATACTGCTAAATTGCTCGAGCACAATTCCAGCTTGTAAGGAGGCCTGGGAATCATGAGATAAATATTTAGCCTTCATTATGAGTGTAGGGCTGTAGAGAAARCAATATTAAAAAAAATGAAGTGTTAAATATGTTTGCTCTATTAAGTACATTTTATAATTACTTTTTTCATTTTAATTTGAAGTAAAAGTAGATATCCCCCTTMTAACATATACATGTTGATTTGTACTACACCATGAGTTACTTGGTAGCTATTTTCTGTTTCTATGATGTGATTTTCATAGCTTATTCCCAGTATTATCTTTTTACCATTGTGCTACCTCAGTATATATAATAAAGTTAAGGCCTTTCGACAACACAGTGAGATCCAGCACCTTTACTGTTAGCTGGAAACCAGAGCTGCCGAGGTGTGTGTGTGTGTGTGTCTGTCATCTCTTGCTCTCTGCTTTAGCTATGGTAATGCCAAAAGGGACCGTTGTAGGACGGTTGTGTGAAGGACCTTCATGGTGCTCAGTGGTGCTGTGGGTGCTTGCAGGCTGCCCAAGGACAGTGAGGGRTGAGGTGGTGGGACACAGTGGGACACATTCGGGATGCCCATCCGTGTGCCCTGCCAGCACGCTGCCCGCAGTGGAGTTCCTGGAAGCATTTCTCATTTAAAATGGGGAGTAAACAGTTAACCAACTCGCCCAATTGTTCGGCATATATTTAAACGTCAAAAACTGCAGGCACAACATCAGCATTTGCTAAATATATAAATACCGACTACTGCTTTAGCCTGATTCAAAGCCAATCAAAAAGGCACAAGAGAGGAGCAAGAAGGAGCTTCTGCAATGCCCTGAAACACAGGTCAGCCCTGCAGAAAGTGGCAGGTGCCTCTGTGGTCTCCTTTGAGGCTAACATGGTGCTGAGTTATGAAATGCAGCTGAACGGTTCTGTCCTGCTCCCTGAAGGAGGAGGGAGGACAGCAGAGGTGAGAGGGTCAGCAGGGCTCACAAATGCATCCCAAGGACCTAGGGCAGCCTGKCCTTGCCTTGGAGGGCTTTCAAAATGCTGAGGATCCCACAAAGGAAAACACACATTCTTGATGAGATGGAAGCAGAAATGCCACAGACTAATTGCCTACACACTTAAAGAGACACATCAGAAYTAGAGCTGAATAGGTTTGTTTGCTTTCCTTTTTATTTTATTTACTTTTTTTAACATCAAAATTCCAAAACTTGAATTTGGCCCTACTGAAGGAAGTCAAAACATTTGTGAAATTTCTTTCCCTGCAACAGTTTYAAAATGACAGTGCATCTGTCAAGTTATCTACATTCAATTCATTCACTGTATTTTTGAAATGTATAAAATATATTTTTCTTATGATTCAGACTGAATTTCTTGTTGGATTCTCAGAGTGAGATCCTTCTCTGGACTGTGGTTTGTTCAACAATTCAGTAATTCAAGCAGCATCCATTCACCAGAGCTTTTTGCTTGGCTTTACTCTTCTTCCTCCTGGCAAGGACTCTCAGGACTCAGGATGTCTCCTGTACTGCTGGGACTAATCTGATGCCCCAGACAATTTTCTCACTACCAAAAACAAACGTGGATTCAATAGCATGTCTGTAGTTTAACTGCACTAGTCAGATCCAACTAACTCTCCCTTCTAACCGTCCAGGTTCATTTCATGTGCAATAGAGGCAATTAGCTAGGGGCTGCAGCTAGRTGATTCATATGTCCATCAGGCTTAAAGTTCAGTAATTTATTTTCTTCCTCTTAAATTTATGTCTTGTAAATAATCTAGGCTTTAAGGACAACTTTGGTGACAAACTTCACTCCTTCACTTCTGCCTCAGAGCAGCATTCTTGTCAGTATGAGTTACTAGGATAATTTCTTTCAATGGTAAGAGGATTTGGTAATCTTCTCAGTCAGATCAATTCTGCCCTGCTAACTTTGTGAGACCAGCCTTCCCATTTATCTCGCTGCCTGATTTTGCACTCTGGCTTATCTGGACTGGGCCAGATTAGAAACAGTGATGCATGGAAGGAGGCCCTTGACTAGAGGTCAAAATTAGCCATGTCAAGCACCATGGTTACAAGCAACTTCACTAGTCTACAATAGAATAAGAGAAATTAGCAAATTATCTACTKAAGAATGCTAAAGGAATGAATGGAAGTTGTGATATTCTGGTTGAAGGATGATGGATGTGTCAGCCAGGGGACTGGCTCAGGAGGTGAGACTGGAGCATCCATGCCATGTGCATGACCAGCTAAAGAACAAGCTACCCAGCTATCTTAARAGCTGTTGGAGATAAATGAATGAAAACCAGAACAAATACAGAAAACAGCATGTAAAAGAACTGGCCAAACACAGCTTTAAACCTTTCTGTTTAAATTACCAGAGATTACCCCTTAGTAGAGACTAGCTAATGAGATAGATTCGTAGTTGGGCAAATGCATGCCATAGACTAGCAGTGCTGCAGTGGAGCTTCAGCGGTGGTTTGCTCACTCAGCATGACATTTTGGATCAGTGAACATATCATCATGGCTGTGACGCCTCATTACAGCAATTTCCTTGCTACATCAGCTGAAAACATACATCAAAGCCTGCCCGTGTGCAGTCGTATATGACTGCAGAAAGTCAAGACTGAAGAGTTAAAGAGAATTTGCTAGCTAAGGCGGGCCAACTGATTTGAAAGATCCATATATTGATCAATGGCASAAATGCATGCTGAAGTTTTTAGTTGCTACCATTCACCTACATAGTTACAGGCAAAGAGACAAATTTTCACATGCTTTTTGAGTAGAAGACAATAATCCCTGGGGAAGTTTAAAAAAAAAAAAAAAAAGCAATGATATGCCAGGAATGTAAGACAAGAAGGACTACTGCAACACTGCGTAACAGATATCCCAGTGCAAATGTGGAATAGGAGAGCTGGTCTTGTAGCTGCACAGAAGTGACAAGCAAGGGAGASAACTGGGTTTACTGGAGAAGCAAAAACTAGCTCCACAACTGCCTGAACCTATCCAGCAGTGTTTATATTCAAATAAAAGTAATGGAGACTAACACAGCCAGCTCATGACAGTGAAATAGCCACCTGGAGCAACGCGCTCTGTGTGKCTCATTGAGATAATTTGGTCTTTTGTGAACAAAAATATCATCTAATCAAATTGGACTTGAGATCAAGTATAAGTAACTAATATGCTTGTGTCCTTCAGCTCCCTTCCTCTTTACTCTGAACTATTGATTCTTGGATTATTGAATAACTATTGACTATTGAATACTAACAGGACTATTAAATAGGCTATCAAGTAGCCAGGCTTCTAAAAGACATCAGGATAATATAAAATAACAATAAAAACAACAAAATATAGAACAGCTTCTCACTAACCAAGTATAAAAGCATCTACCTATAAACTGAATTCCTACCCTTTTGTGTGCTACATCAGCTATCTAGAGCTAGCAAATTAATCTGTGGGTTTTTCTAGCACTTGTTTGTATATTGTACCTTCTCTATGGGCAACAATCCAAATATTATTTATTTTAACATCCCAAACATAACCATACCTTTTTTTTTTTAAACAAATACTGCATTTAAATGCATGTGTTTGTGCACATAATTAGACCTCCTCCTACACCTCCTAGCAGGGTGGTTTGTAACTGTGAATTACATGAACCAAAACAATGCCTTCTGTTTAGGAAAATTCAGACACAGTGGTAAATGTGAGGAAGGAGTCCAGAGAAACACAAAGCACTGAACAACCGAAGGCTGTCTGATATGCCACAGAACAGAAAAGAGCAGCTATCCAACAAAGGATTGAAGCGTTGACAAAGGTCAGACTACTGTTCACATGTCTTTGTGTTCCAGTGGAACCACAGCAGCTTTTATCTGACTCATGTCTTGCTGAATTGTCTTTTCTGCTTGCAATGAACAAATCTAAACCTTCTGTAAATGTCCCTCTTCCTTGAAAGAAAGGATTTTATTATTATTATTAGTTCTGACTGCATTTTTATGAACCAAGATAAATGTGAGTTGTTAACACATTCTTAAAGCACTTAATTCAGGTTGCTAGGCTGTGAAGAATCAAGCTAAATGTATTGGTGAGAAGTCCATGTGTAGCACACAGAGCATCTATCTCATCTATCTCGCTGGAACCTAATTCCTCCACCCCAGGATTAAATTCCCAATGGGCCATATCCTGCAAACCTTTCAGAAAACAATTTGCAAAGAGAGGCTATAATTTGGCATAAGGATGAAAGATCACAGCTAAAGTAGTAGTCTTTCTCTTGAATTCTGTCCTATTTGGCTTGTGTTACTTGCTGAAGTGCTGGGATGCAAATGAAAGATGGTCAGGGGTTCTGCTGGCTCATCCCTTCCTTTTACAGCCCAGCTAAATCAGTGCTTCAGTCTTCTGAAGAGCCTCCCAGTGTCAAAATCTGCAGCTTTAAACCAACTTTGTAATCCCGTCAAAGCTTCTCTTTAACTGCTGTCTAAATGAAATAATTCTTCTGTATTAGATATTTTTCCAAATTATTCCTGCATATTCAAATAAAGATGCTTCCTGATGTGCACACTGACTTTCCTTCTAAATCAGAGTGGTTACTGGGTCGGTTTGGACACTGCTTGCCTACCTAGTTTCCTGATTCATATTTGAGACAAGTTCATATTTGTCTCATCATTCATTTTACCCTATTCAGACTCAATTTGAAATTCCAGTCAATAGCAATATAAAACAGAACTGCACATGCTGCAGTCAGCTCTATCAGATTCCCTAGTGCACAAGCATTTAAGGAGAGCGCCCAAGCTTCTCAGCTGCAAAGCTGCTAGCAGGAAACTGCTCCTGTAAAGTACTCTGCACTAGGGACAGGCTACAGCTAACACTGGGCAAATGATGCAAAACAGACTGGGAAACTGTAAAATCACATGCTACCATGTCTCTAGTATTTCAAGACATTACTTCTAGTCACTGATAATATCTTTTTTAAGTGAAGTACTGAATCACCTTATAGTCACAATAGACCTATGTGAAATACTTTAACAGTCTACGTGCTTCAGATGTTTTGACAAGTAGAACATAATGATCCTTCTTATGCCAAACGTATATGCTATAGGAAATAGTGACCAGCAAAGCCAGAGTTCTCCTGAGCTTTTCCTTGCSTCTCCAGGTGCAAGATGATTGCAGTTTTTATGGTCATGGGGGTATATCATTTCCTCTGTATGTTTGCCTCTTCTTTCCATAGGRCTGCAATATGACTGAGCGTCCCCTGAGTGGAATTCCTCTGTTCTTGCCCAGAGGATGAGAAGATGAAACCTAAGAGCCTTTCCTACAGAGCAGAGCAGTCCTGCCTGAGAAATCACTGCTTTTCAGAGAGGGGCTATTGAGACAGGAGGGACAGGGGAGGTAACAGCGGTGGGCAGCTAAGAGGGATTTTCGTCTGCTCTTTCATGCCTGCTTTTGTTGGCAGCCCTGGGAAATGAGCCTGGCTGGTCCTGGCCCAGCAGGGGGCAATCCTAGCAAGTTGCTCAGGAATCAGCTTTGGTGCTGAAGTTCAATTCCTCTGGAAAACGAGCAAGTTTAAAGAAATGACAGAGCCTCTGCTGTGCAGCTACATGCACCTTCCGGGTGCCCTTCACCAGTGCTGCTGATGAGTGTGGGGCAGGAACACAGGGAAATGGCCCTCTCCCTGCCTATTTTGGGCCAGCTTGTGACCTCAAGAGCACTAACCCCTGTGCTCTTTGAAAGACCTTTCCCACCCTTAAAAGGTTTGTAGGTGCCAGGGGAGTTGATGGGATCAAGCCCTGCTGGAAAGACACCAGACTCTGCAAATGTGGCTATATGCAAAGCCTCATCCCAGGATGACTGTAAGTTAAATCTCATTGGTAAGTTTTTCTTTCTGCAGATCTCACTCTGACAGCTTAAAATCTTCTCCAGGCCTGTCTGGAGGAATCTGGGTAAATGAAAGAAAATCTAACTAGTTTATTAATCTGAAAACTGCTGCTTGCTTTTTTCCTCTGCTAAAAAAATAACTTCAAAGCTTCCAAGAGCATGCAGTGTACATTGCTAGTACACACTGGAATCAGCAAATATTTTTACCATAAAGCATATTAGCAGCTCAAACTCTTTCTGTCTATAATTCAGTGGACTCCTACTCAATAATATAGATATTGATTTGTTTATTAGACAGCTTAGTATTGAAAGGCAGAAATAGCACAGAAATAATGCAATAGCAGATCTCATTATATCTTTTTTCTCTATAGGAGAGAAATCAGTTGTGCTTAGAAGTATAAACATATATATCAAATCATAAAAAAAAACTCACCATACCTAATTGGGGTAATCTTTCAAGAAGGCATTTGGGGTTCCCTCCATCAGCGATGCTCCTCAGCAAGCAATCGAAAATAGTTGCATTAGAGTGGACAAGCCTGGCGGAGAAAGAGTCTTGGATGAATGCTGTAAGGTCTGCAGTCTCTTGGCCAGCCAAAGGTGATTAATAGCAATGGACTTGTGTACTGTTCCTTAAAAGCTGTAACAGAAAGGCAGGCTGGCCAAGGCAGAGATGATTCTAGGAARCACCATTAAGCAGAGCTCAATAGTGTTAGGACAAAGTTTTCTTGTCCTAGTGACATCCCTCATACGACATTGTTAGGAAGCGATTGTCTGCAGTGCTTTAACATTGCTGATTATCCCACAGCACCAATGGGTTCAGGAGGGACTATTTAATGTTCTTCAAAGTGAATCCTCTGGTATTTTATATCTGACCTGCAGTGACAAGACAGGATTCACAACAGCCCTTAGGGAAGAAAAGCAATTGCTAAGTCCTCAAGTTATGATCCAAATATTGATAAAAAAGAGTGTATTTTTGGCGTACTACAGTAAAATTGAAGAAGTCAAATATTGGGTTGAATCTGGAATAGTTAGTGTTTTCAAAAAAAATACAACTGTTCTATGTTGCAGCMAGTCATTAAATATTAACAGAATCATGGAAATTCACTGGGAAAAGTAAAAAAAAAATTAGACAGAAATCGGAAGCTTGGACTAGTTTCATACAGCCAACCACTTAAAGTGAGTTCTAGACGATGGTTGACTCTGTCACGTAGGACCTATCCACACACAGCGAATTTGACACAGTGTTTTTTCCAATAGGTTTAAAAATGCACAGAGATATAAGGGAAAATCTGGACCTCTATCTGTTAAGTGTACAGTGAGATCTTAACCTTTCTGTACATATTGCACAAAAATATAAATAAAACTCTTTCCAAAGAGGTGTTTCCAAATTTCTATGATGTGTAAACCGTAAGGAAACATAAGGATCATGTTTAGTTTGTGGCACCTCATATATATATAAGGAAAAAAGAAAAAGCAAGTAAACAAAAAAGCAAAGCACAAAGGATGTATTTTAGCTTTTTTTAGCTACATRAATTACAGCCAATATAAAGCAAGGTGTCAGTGAGAAAGACAGCATGAGCACATGGTCCTGAAAGGGTCAAACAGAGAAGCAGCCAGAAAGTGTGATCTTATGAAAGAAGTAGGTRTAGAATGATGCTGACTTTGATGAGTCTTTATCACAGAAGTCTACATGCATCATAAAATATGAAGAATGGGAAAATAAAGAAGTCAAAGGCAAAAGTCTATGAGAATCATTAATCAATGATAAGGAACGGAAGGCTGTAGCACAAATCAAAGAGYACAGAATGATGGCTTTAGTGCTTTATCACCTGGTATATCACTGGTGTATTATATCATTGAACATAGAAGAAAAAGAAAAGAAAAGAAACAAAAACAAGGAAAAKGATCATTATAGCACAGTTGTCTCCCCATGTCATTAACCGTGAGGAATGAAAAAAGACAGTTCCTGACAACAGGAAAACAGAGCTGCTACAACTGTCTGAACTTGGGCGGGTGCCGCAAGTGCAACAGCAGAAGGCTTGCAGCAAGTGTTGGTTTCATCAGTGGTAAAGAACTCAAAACAGATTATGATATAGAAATCCATAATAGCAATCTCTGTTATTTTCCATAGTATAACCATTGCCAAACTAAAGATCAAAATGGAATGGCTCAGAAAATGAGCTTTTCAAGAATTATAAGTCAAGGCTTTGCAAAGTCTTCCAGGGGAATTAAAATGAATGGCAGATGTATGGCAGATTTCCCTAGACAACTCTTAAGAGTTTCCAATAAATTGATATATCTCTCTAGATGGTAATTTGCTAATAAAGCTGTAAATTTCAAAGGCATTTATTCATGGTCCTTTGGTTATGACTTCTTGTGTAACATAGCTACAAACTTGCATCCAGAGATTTTTTTTTTCAGAAGAACATGCAGTCTTAAGAGAAATTCTAGTAAACAAATTTGAATTATTAATTGCCACATAATATTAGGGATATACACTATCCAACTGACAGGCCTATCCAGTTGATAACTTGACTGCATTCTGTAAGTAAGTGGTTGGTCTATAAAAGGTAACAAACATCATTTCTAATATATTTCTATGACAACAGTACTGTTATATTTGATAACTTAACTGGCCATGCTCAGTACATGGAGGTAAGGCTTCTTTTATGTTCTTTTATGTTCATGTAAAAGTTCTTCTTTTTCTCATATAAAATTTTCTCATAGGAAAAAAAAGTTAGGTTATTAGTGCATCATCATGGCAGCAGATATTGAAAACTGTATTTTGTCAGAAAAAAAAATCCTGGAGGATATTTCTCTCTCAGTCTATAATAGTGTACTATAGAGGCTAGCAGTCCCTTCCTATATAAGATCTATCTGCAAGCACTTGCTTTTTATACAGGAAGGGCAAAATGGGTGTCTTTTTTAAGTGAAGAAAAACACTCTAATAGTAATAATGTTCTCTAATACTATTCTCTTTGCTTTTCCTGGAAATTTTCCCTAYGAGTTTCATCTTATTTCTCTTTGGAAAATACTTAGAGCAATTCAAAAAGCAGACCCACCAGTAGCAAAACTTACCTTGCAGCATCCCCAATCTGTTTATCCTCAGAGATAAAGGACAATTTCAAAGCAAGGAGGGGTTCAAACTAATTTTGTTCTCCCTGTGTGACATACCTCAAAGATCTGAAGGCCAAGAAGATTTTTTTAAAAGACAAATTTCCAATTAAACCTCAAAATACCTATAGAAGACCCTCAAAAACCACATAAAAAGAAACGAAGTGTCTATATTTGAAACTTCTCTCAAGAGCACAATTTTTCTGAGTAATTTAATCATTTTGTTACTACGGGAGACCCAGTCATACACGTGCCATAAAGCAGCTCTTTCAGCATAAGAGAGAGGAAAGAGGAAAAATGATCATACAGCAGCTGTAGTTCTCCATTTACTGGTAGATAGACACAAATCAGAAAAAGCTCAGCAAAACCCCCAACCATCATGAAAACCCCTTCCATTAAACGGAAGCCTTGTTTATATAAATACACATTTCTAGCAATTTACAGGCAGCTGCTAACCACAAGTGTTTTAATCACCACTGACCTATTTCAATTGTTAATCTCTGCTTTGTCCCTACCTCTCTAAGGCTGTTCTGTAAATTATTATAATTTGTTGTGATGGACAGCATCAGAATAGCATCTATTAGTGCTTCTATAGTTAAGAGAGACTGTCATAATGTCTATTAGCAACCCTTGCAGGTGATGGTGATGATGGAGGAGAAGGACATTATCATATATCTACTATTACATAAAATTCAGGCAACTGTAATGACTTCATCCCAACAGAAATATTAGAATATGTAGATAAAACTTAGCTGTGTCAAAATGCCCACTTTTTAAAAAAAATCCTGCAATATTTTACTGCCCTCAAACTATTTAAAAAAAATCAAGCATTTTACTGTCAATGAGCGTCTTATGTGCTTAATGCTGATTTTTAGTACCTTGTTTCAAATGTTGAGAGAAAGATAGCACTTTAAAAGGTAACAGGAGGCCAATTATATGGTGGGTGGTAAGAGAGAATGGACTAAGGAGAGACACAGCTTCCTTGTGACCCTGCTGACCCCTGCAAGCTGTAAAAATCAATAGGAGAATCAAAGCAATTATGGGATACCAAGAAGTTCAGAGAGGCTGAAAATGGAACTCAGGGATGCAGCCATTGATTTATTATCATGGAGTGACTCCAAATAATAGATTTATAATTCCCTTGTCTCCTATTGGATGCTTTTCCTTCTTTAAGGCAATTAAATCCAAGTCCCTCTTCTGATGCAGGTACATTATAATTATAGTGGTGGAGTGTGCTTTCTGTCCTCTGTGCTGCTTGAAGTACTTGAAGATTCATTGAGATAAAAAGAAATAAGTAAAAACGGTTTATGGTGCAGTAGTGGAAAGCATCATTCTCCTATTTCTGTGTGGGTGGGAAAAAAGGTAAATGTTAAAAAAAAAATCTGCAAGAAATGTGCTTTGTGCTAGCACTCCTTGCCTAATCATAAATAGCTTATAGAGTGGTCTTCTGGGCCATGTCCTCGTCTTGAATTGCAGAGAGGCAGGAGGCCTCATTGCCTTGTCTTAGGGACCACCACCTCCTCCAGCTCATCAGCAACATTGCCCCTTCACAAATCTTCTTTTTTCCCCTTCTTTTTTTGTTCTCTCTAGTTAAAATGGTGCAAGTCTAAATGCTTTCTACATGGGCATTGGTAGAGGGCATTTGATGCRTAACATTTAGTGTCATTGCACTGGTACACACGATCCCGATCTCAGCATATTTAAACAGGCTTTCATGCAGTACAGGAATTTAAGCACTTAAACTATGTTGTTAAATAGATACCCCGTTGAGCAAAACGTCTTTACTTTGGTGTCACAGCTAGCTACATATGTGCAATAGCCATCTTCTGTCATGGTATCATTTCAAAAATAGACATTTACTTGCATTTGACCTCTATCTGCTTTAAAATGGCTTCAGACCTTTTTTTTTTTTTTTTTTTTTTTTTTGAATTTCCCAGATTTATCTCATGCTTCAGCCT
>NW_020455627.1:189681-219413 GCF_003342845.1 Nothoprocta perdicaria
AGTGTTGTTAAGTCAAGAACAAAAGGCAAGCAGAAGAAGCTAGAGTATAGCTGGCAAAGCTTTTTCACAGTAAATCTCATTTTCCTCCCACATGGAGAGGGTCTACTGAACCTTTAGAAGAAGAGGAAACCAGAGCAAGTCTATCCAATTTTCAGCATCTCTAGAAGCTTTTATCAGTAACTGCTGCTTTGTTGATCAGCCCTTCCTTTCTGCGCACCAGCAGCCACCAGGCTGGTGGCCACGGGTACTGGCTCGGACAGGCTGTAGCAGGGAGCTCGGAAGCTCCACAGCAGCCCGGGCAACCCCACACTTTGTCCATGGGAGTCCTGGAAATTCCTCCTAAGCCCTAAGCAGACAGGCAGTTCATAAAAGCAAACTGCAGCCTATGTATACAGAGACATCTTGCACCTTAATACAATGTTTTGTAAAAACTGCCATACRGTTTGCCAAGGTTCTGAAACTTTGCCAAAATACACAGGAATTCTCCCTCCAAGCTCTAGAAAATGTTTTAAAAGACTTTGGCTGTACATGAYGGAAAGCTATGAATTTTATTAGTTAATCTTTACAAACACTTTAAAAATAAAAATAAGGAAGTCAATTATTGCAACCAGTAGTAGTCGTCGTACTCCTATGTTGTTATTTGTAGTAGAGGAACTCCACTTTCTCCACTAGTTCTTTCTCTAGACTGGTTAGTTGAGGAACTGAAGGGAGATAAGCACAGGGTTGCCATTGATCTTATCTTTTAAGGGTTGCAACTTATGGGTCAATAGCAACTATTGATCTTACCTCGCCACTTTGCGTTTTCGTTCAGATTCCTGTTCTCGTCTATTCAGTGATTTTAACTAAGTGAACCCCTCTATGYCAAACACTATCAGAATAAATTTTCAGTGCATTTCTCTGACACTTTTTTTTTTTCTTAAAGAACTTCTATACTTTGTGGTAATATACAGCCATTCAAGAAGATTCATTAATTGATCCCTGGGAAGCTGCACAGCCTCCTGCTTGCTAGCAGCTAAGTGGCACAAATCTTTTATTGGATTTGTGAAGCAGTTTATCTCCATGCAAGAGCCTTATTACTCAACTATATTTTATAGACACTGGCAATCAGACAGCGGCTAGTGGACATAAATGCCTATAAGCTTTGTATTCTGTGATTTTTTTCACTCCAAAGATGTTAGATCAATACAAAAACTAAAAAAGATGCCATCTACTGCATTGTTTCTCTGAGACCTTGCCCAGCAGTCAGAACCATCTTGTTGGTAAATAAAACAAATATTCTTGGTCTTTTACTACACAGGAATGAACTAGAAGAAGTAAAATAACCTGCATGCTTCCAAATACATTGAAAGGACTTAAGTCACCTCTTAAAAATAAATATATTTAAAAAATAGCCTAATATCTTGTTAAAACCATTCAATTAGGAATATATTCAGCATAATTATACAAAATCAATAGGCAGAGCATATCCCTGAAGATGAACTATTTACAGTTTCCTGCTAGATGCTATTAATCGTCCCCATTCTCTTCTAATTAGAATGACAATAGCTATTACTTTAAAACTACCTAAACATGACTGATGGAGTTTCATATTGGTTAATAATATTCCTCCATTTGTTTCTAAGCCATTTATACACTACCATTTAGTATTAGTGAAGCATAACACTACCAGATGTGCCCACAGAACTGAAATGAGGGCACACAAGGAGTGAAAACCTTGCAAGCCCTTCAGCTAATTGACATTATGTGTCCGGGAGGATGGTGGGGAAACAGCAGAACATGACTTTAATTCTTGACCAGACTTTAATGCAAAACCACAGCTATAACAACCTGCTAATTTGAATGGGCTATGTGAGGAGAGATTCCCTCTGGTTTAGTGTGAACTTTTAAAGATTCAACTTCTTTATTGACAAGAAGATTTTTATCCTTACTGTATTTACATATTTTATTGGAATTAGTGATTGCTATGAATTACTAATTGCCCCGTGGGAGATAATTAAATTCTACTTTAACTGGATTTAAGTTTTTGAAGAYGATAGGTGACATTCCTTTCCCTTGCCCCCCACTCCATCCTCCAAATGGCAGTCAGATTATGGGCAGAAATGCCAAATAAAACACATTGACATTTTTAAAACCCAGTGTATGACATACATTTAGCTAACCTCCTTTATTTTCTRTCTGCCTTTCTGTCTGTCTGTCATCTTAAATTTAGCACTGGCATCTGCTTTACACCAGAGATATTGTGTGGATGAAGATTGTTCTAGAGGCCTGGGATTTYTTCCCAGGAATGAGCAGCCACCAGCTCCACGAATGGAAGGCAGGTCTGCATCTTCTCCACATCTGAGGCTGTGGAGCAAAGGCAAGAGGCTGAAGCTCAGCAACATTAACAGATTAGAAGTAAATCCTTTGTTTTAAACAGGGAGAGTAATAAGCCATKGGACTAAATCATTATAGATGAAATGTCCTCGCTGCCACTACCTGAAAATTTATCCAAAGCTTGAACTTCTTGCTGTTTGCTCTGGCTCCTCCAGCTGCTGGGTGTTACAGACAGTGGTGACGGGGGCGGCTCTCTGTCCTCTGTGACAGCAAGTGTCACACTGCACTGAGCACAACAGCCTCCTCCTGTCCTTGCTGTTGTGAAGCAGTGCCAGTGGCAGAAAGCCCCTTCGCTGCCAATCGTGTCTGATACAGAATCGTCACTTCCTCATTTGACATCATTTTTTCCTGACATCCAAACAACTGGATAGCCACCGCCCRTGTCAGGGAGCAGGAGAGCAGCAACGCTGGGGCACACACTCAGGGACACACACTCAGGGACAAGTGTGTTTTGGGATCTGTAGGCCCTGCAGTTTAAGCCATTAGCAGAAATAAAAATGTTTACATCAGAAAAAGTTTAAATGTTGGAGCATATGGAACATCAGTTTTCACAACCTCAGAGAAAATGTTGTTCAATAGGAGTTGTTAGCTTCTCTTTAGCAAAACTAATTTTAGTCTTGATTCCTATTCCAAATGACATTATTATTCAATAAATAGAATATGAGGCCAAGAAACAGAAATTGCTCAGATCCCGGCAAGCTTCTTTCTTATCTTGTTCAATATGCATTATTATAAGATTTTATTTGCAAATCAGATCACATTTTTCCCCATGGTTAAAATTAAAGACAATGGGAAGTGAAAGATCAACCCCCTAAATGCAAGATTAAAAGCAATAAATCTTGCTGCTACGTAAAGCAATCATGCTTATGCTCTAGCTTGTCCATGACTGCTTCATAAATGACTACTCGGATGAACCTTGGCATTCAAATATCTTTTTTTTTTCTCCTTGTTTAATAGCAAACAAAATGTCAGACTAACAAGTTAAAGCATCAATATCTCTATCTGTGGAGACCCTACGATGTCAGAAAGATTGATCCTAAATTGCTGGATGCAACATAATCAATTTCAACTGAAAAATCAGAATAGAAGAATCAAACAGGATACTGAACAGATGGATTTGTGCACTGCTTTATTCCAAAGCATATGGGATCGAGTCAGTACATTTCTGCTGAACTGAAAAGAAGATGAGTTAAATTTATGGTTGAGGTGATATTTTGGTATGAACATTTTACTAGGGAGTTTGATATATAAAGGAGGCATAACATAATTGACYGACATTTTGTATTATTAGAAAATAAGTTCTTATAATGGGAAGGAATACTCTAAAAAAAGATCCCCAAGTGGAAGTGCCTGGAATCTGAAGTCATCAAGTAATATGTTAATAAAAAAAAATGCACCGTCAGTTCACTATAGTCTGGTGTGTCACGAGCAGCACCAAGATATCTCTTGAGTCATATGGGACAGATGTACTAACGTGAAATAATCTTTACTGTAAATCAGCTGATTTTTCCCAGGAGGAAGGCAAGGAGGAGCAGACTCACTCTGGGACGGACACTTGACCACTCTTCTGATCAGGCAGATCCTGAGCCTGACAAAGGACACAGAGAGCAAGAAGTAAGACAGGTTGGAACTTCTCCTTCAGATTTAAAAATTGCACCTTGAGAGGTGACTGACTGATGCATTTATGAAATGCACCGCAATTGCTTTATGTTTGCCTGGCATTCGGAGGAGCTCGGACTTCTTGGTTGATGCCTGTCAGCAGCAGCCAGAGGATCTCCAAGGGAAGAAGACTTAATAATTCTGCGGAGGCATGTGTGGACAGGAAAAGTACTGTACTAACAGTGATATTTACCTGAGGTAACTGTATTATTCTGGAGAAATGATCACATAGAATTTGTGATTCTGATGTTGAGCAATTCACCAAACCAAAACCATGCTTGATTATGTTTGGATAATATATATAGCCTTAATCAACAATATGGCTTGTCCATGACATAATTCTTGGAAAAGGAATGTCCACCCCAGCACTTTGGAACAKGGTTACTTTAATGCATGGGCTGATTATGCATCAGGAGAAAGCAAAATACTACTCAGGTTATTAAAATACAATAATAATGAAAGGAGCCATGAGATTGAAGCAGTATAGTCAGGTGCTCTGTTTTGCAGCTCTCTCAGCAAGCACATTTTCCATAGTATACTGAATCTTCCCAAAGGTTTTGTCCCAGGGTATTTCTGAGGATTATCTTTCGTTAGCTTGGGAAAATTGATGGTAACTCCCTGATGCTGTGTGACACGGAAAGGATTAATGAAGACAGTGCTGGACCATGTCACCCACATTTCTGTTAGAGGATACACTCACAGTCAACAGAAGGAGCTGCAATGAGGTACATGTAGGACAGTCTGATCTGAAGTGTGTGGGGCTAGAAAATGTAGGGGCCGGGAAGCTGAGATTCGCYCAAATGCTGAAATACATTGATTAGGCCAAAGGATATAAAAAAGTTAAACCTTCTTGGCTGTTACCAGTGCTGCAAGAGTTGTTGTTTGGCTTGCTCATGACACTGCTGCCTGAAAATAAACTGAAGCAAATGGTGATTATTACTTTTCTTGTTCATTTATCTGTCTTGCTTCCATCTGACTAAACTTCARGAATTCTTGTCTGCCTGGTTTATGCTGAATTTTTGGTATTTGCTCAAGGAATACGTGTTCATTGTTGAAGTCATATTGCCCAAAATAAGGCAGTTAATTATGTACTGCGACACAGAGCACCGTAAAAGCAGCATACCTAAAAAATATTCAAAGGTTTCTACTAACTTTTTTTTTCATGCATACATATGACCTATTTGTATGGAGAATGAATGAGAATTTATATTTATTTATAACTGGCATGTCTGTGAAATATCCAATACTTCCTTAAAGGGAAGAAATATCTCCCCCTTTCACATCATGAACTAGTTCTTGAACTACATGTGGGAGAACATTAAGATTTACAAAGGTATTATAACTGACAGATTAAATTTCATGGGGACATGTATTTTAATTGATAATCATAAAGGCAGTGCAGTAAAGGTTATCTTGTAACTATATTTGGAAATCACTTTCATAGCATCACTTCTCTAGAAGTTATCTTTAATCAAATAAGCTCTTAAGCTTTTTAGTGATATTATTAAATATATTTTATGTGAAAGTGACCTTATTTTTTCTTATAGTGACCTTATGTGTGATCTAGCAAGAATGGGAACTCGATTACTTACCACATTTGCTTCACATATCTTTGCGTGGATTTTCTGTCCACAAATTGACTAACCCAAGCGTATAATCAGTTGCTATGATGTACTGAAATCCCCGCTTAAACAAGAGCTGACCCTTAATGGTGTGTTCAAGTGACTGCCTACATGGCATTCAAAGCATCACATAAAATTGATTTTATTCGGCTGCTTTTGGTAAACTGTTTTTTTGCTGGGGTATGACATTGACAAAAAAGCTAAATAATATTACATAGTCACTGGTTAAAAATAACATAGAATTATTTTCACTCTGAGAGTAAACAATCTGGGGTTTGTATTGCAAGCCTGGCTCATAAGTCTCTCCGTAGCCACAGGTGAATAGCCAACATTCAATGCACTGTGCTCATCCATCAGCAGTGCAGTTTTCATGCCCTCACACTGTTGACGATCTACAGCTTGAATGGTGGTAGCACAAGAAATAGCAATTTTAAAATCTCACTAGACTGTGTATGAGCAGCATAATTCTGGGGAAATAAAACATCTTGCAAGGCTGTTTGCCGTGCAGGGTCAGCTTTTGTGTTTCAGTCTACGTTTTCGCTCCCCACTATTAAAACACCTTAGCTATGTGCTACCCAGATGACTGCAGAGGCAACTGTGTAAACATTGGGAAGACAGAGGGAGTATGTGTTTCAGCAGACCCCAAGGAGTACTGGACCTTTCCCTGCTCTGYACTAAAGAGGACAGGAGGTTTTGTGCTCTGTCCCTCATACTTTTTTTTTCTTTTTCTTTTTCAATTACTGTATTCACTAAATATCATATCAAATTGTTAACAAAGAAGAAGTTTGTGTGTAAGAGGTGTATCAATACTGTGTGTGGATGGACAAGTGTTTGAGTTACTTTTAGAGGTGAGAGACATGAAAAGACAACCCTAGTAATACTCAGATTATTTTATATTCCATACCATTTGTACAGAYCATACCCCAGTTCCTGGTTAGGGACTGACAGACTGTACTAGAAGCATGTGGTAGCAAACACTACAAAAAATGTAGGCAAAAAGCAACATTATAAAGCATATGAAGAATAGAAATCAATACATACAATTGCTAGATAATAATATTGAAAGAATAAATGTCACCTCCCTATTGCCTATTCCCTACTCCACACAAAATCCTAAGGAGAAATTTGTGTAGGATTCTTCCCAAGAATTATTCTCCAGGGGGACTCAGCAGAGACTCTGTCCAAATTAAGGAGTCCATAGAAGAAGTTATGGAACAAATATAGACAAATCAGAGTACAACAATTAGACAAGACCAGATGGCATCTACCTGGTCATATAGGAACTCAACAACCAAATGGATGAACTAAGAAGTGGGATGATTCTTATAGCTTACAGTTTCTTGCAGTTTCTTGCAGCTTCTTACTCAAAATCAGGTTAGTACCAGAGGGTTAGAAGACTGATGTGATGCCAGTGTTTAAAAATAAAACAGAGAGGCTCGTAGAACTACTGACCAGTAAACCTGACATCTGTAACTTGCATATGAGTAGAGATTAAAATAAAGAACAGAAGTAGCAGATGAATGAATATGATACATTAGAGTCACACCCAACTGTGTCAGGTCAAAAAYAACCGAGATAGTTTGTGAATTAGGAAGCAAGGGCCTCACAGCTCTACTGCCACTTTCTGAAGCAGTCAGCAAACCTKTGTCTGAGAGATCCAGCTGATGTGATGTACTTACATTTCCAAAGAAATTTTGATAAGGTCCCTTAAGGGCTTTTCAGTTGCAGCTGAACTTCCTTCTGCTCAGCTATCAGGGGAGAAGAGACATGGGCCTTGCCTGAATAAATTAATTGGTTGCAATATATGAAAGAAAGGCAGTGCGTGGTGAGGTGACATGGTCTACTGGTGACACAAAACTGTTCAGAAAGGAAAAGACAAGGGCTGCTTGCGAAGGACAGCAGACTTACTTCACAAGACTAATCGACTGAGCAATGAAATAGGAAATGAAGTTGAATGTAGATAAAATGTAGTGAGGCACAGAGACACACATGTGTGTTTTTATACTTTGGAAAGAGAAGAGTTCTGAACTAACTTCCTTCAGAGAAAGGAAGTAAGGATGGGTTTTGGTATGGCACAGCTTCCATTTGAACCATTCCATTAAGAATACGAGGTTCCTTCAGCTCAGAGTAGGAATGAATGAAAAGGGTAAGAACCACGAGTGGTCTCGGGAGTGCGGCTACAGCAGTGAGAAAAAACTAATAAGCATCAGATTAAACAAATCACATGCTCAGAACAAAGTTGCTTTTCCCACAAAGTAATGTAAAGCTGTGTAACAAACTGCTGCAGGATTGTTGTGACTTCTGAGTGTTTATATAAGATCAAAGACACGAAATCATGAAATAAAAAGCCAGTGACAGGTATTAAATATAAAGACATTATCTCAAGAAGTCCTTGAGGTGCAAATTTTTGGAGCCTGGAAGACTGCTGCAAGTATGTTTTATTACAAGCTTTCCCCATAGTTTTATTGCTGTTTGGCTATTGGGCACTGCTCAGGGCGGTGGGATACTTGTACGTTTTATCTGGCCAGAATGATCAATCTTATTGAGCAAAATATTGAACAGTAAATATCCTTTTGCCCAATTAAAAATAATGATATATTTCAGTAAATCTATAAGGAAATAACTGAAAAAGTGGCAGGAAGTGGGAAATGGACAAATCTCTTATAGTGCAGTAATGGATCCTGTGTAGTTGCTATCCTGCTGGTATCCGTCTAGACTCTTCTTTTCTATATGTTTTGTGCATCTGTGACAGACTTTAATATTTTCACTTATGAGCAGACTGAATAAAAAACAGGGGATAGCTGTGAAGTAAATCACTCAACCTGGTAAAGAAGTCAAAACTGAGATTTTATAACCCAACTGCATGAATCTGCACTGCCTGTATGGAACTGGTCAGAAGCCAGAGAGAGACTGTGCTCATCCTAAATTATCAGCTAGCATAAATAAATAAAAAAAGAGTTCATACAAAATCACCAAATTAAATCATTGTTGGCCTTTATGTTACTGTTTGCAGAAAGTATACTGGGACTTTGTTGTTCTGTCATTTCTTAGGATTGATTCAGATTAATCAGAAAGCTTCTGAAACCTTTACATAGTATTAGAAAGATTATTAGAGCTCATCAGCATCTTCAGTCTAAGTTTTCTGACTGCATAGCAAGTATACATGATTTCCCTTCCCATCCCTGGGAACTGTCCTTTCATTGAATTTTTCAGCTTTTGAAAGCTGAAAAAATCAGAAAAGTAGAGATGGATTAGCCAAAAAAAAAAAAAAAAAAAAGAAAAAAGAAAAAGAAAGAAAGAAAACAAATTAAAAATATTATCAGTTAAGTGATAACTTCAGGAACATAAAATCTTTTTCATTTCATTCACTGATTAAAGACCAGTGATTTTGGCAAAATCACATCTGACTTCAGATAGGCACTTGCACCTGAACAAATCTGCTGTAAAGAAAGAAAAAAAGGTGTTACAACAAGCTTTTTTTGGGCGAGGTGGAAGTCAGTTTTATAGAGGAAAAAAATAACACGCTGTTATATCAGAGTCTGATATTTTTACTTATTTTTTGGGCACAACATACCATGTAGTATATGCACCCTATAGAAAAGCATCCTAAAGAGCTTTTCCATAAAATATGTCTTCCTATTCTGTGAAGGGCTGCTTTTGGACTAAAGCTTTCTCCTTCAAAAGCCAGGCATTGACAAAACAACACTGCCAAGAAATCCTAATCAAGATTTAGAAGAGCCTGTTGCTATGGAAATAACTGGAGTATTACGTGTTCAACAGTATGACTGCTGCTGTGCTAAAAATGAGGGTAAATATTGCAGAAAACTCTGAGCTGCCTAAAATAAAACAACAGAGTAAATTCATGGAGTAAAATATATCAAGACTATGTTAATCAGGAAAAAAAATAGCCTTTATTAATAATGCTTGCATTGGCTCCTTTCTGCCTACAAGCAAGGGCAGGGGTATTGCAGTGGCAGGGACAAGAATTACTTGCAGCTGAGCGCCTAAAAGGAGTTCAAACTGCTTTGCTGAGTGTATTTTTAGTTGAGGTACTTGTGTCTGCATCTCATCTAGCAGTGCCAACACTAAAGACCCCAAAGTTTTGATGCAACCCTGCAAAATGATGAAGGTTTCAGAGCTGCCGGGGGAGCGTGTGCCTGCGGGTGCTGGCACTGGTGCTGCTCAGCTCTCACTGGCCCCGCAACATCTCGCCCACAGCCATTTCCCACACAATATTCTCTGTGCCACTTAAATCCAGATACACTGCTCAAGTATCATCCCTATTGCAACATAGTCTTGGACTCAGTTCTCACCAGCCTCCCTGTTTTACATGTTCCCTTTTCCCTGCATTTCCATCCTTTCAGGTCTTCCATATCCCATCCTTGCCCTTCATTTTAGCTACCTAATATATAACTGCAACGTCACTGAAATCAAGGCAAAGGCAACATGTCACATTGCAAAAATTGACCCCAAAGTCAGGAGTAAGACTCTTTACTTCTCCTTAGTCAGAATCAAATCCTAAATCTATCACAGCTGCAGTTCCCAAGACTATAGTAGCTCTCTTTTTGCTCAATTTGATCTTTAGTTAAATGATTAGTGAAACTGAAGACATAAATCACATTTGTCTCAAGAGTTAACAGTCTAGAAGGTGACTTGGGGTGCTTTGCCCCCTCTCTGCAGTTCAGGATATTTTCAGTTTCAAGTGGGTCTCATCATCTTGGCAATGTCCAAGAACACAGAGTTCTTTTAAAGATGAAAGGTCGGGTTTATGGAACAAGAGTTGAGTGGGTCCTGTAAAGAAAGATGATCTGATGCTCATGTTTTTGCAGGTTGTTCACAGATATATGGAGATAGTGGGTACACTGGTAACTGAGGTCTTTACAGCAGTGACTTTATTGCCCTTTGACATGTGATGCAGGATTGCCCTTTGCTGCGTAGGTCAGTTGCATATGTAACATACAAAAGGTATATTTTAAGGCACCCTCCATCTGGACATCTGATTTCATAACTGAACAATCATTTGACTACTGTAGTACTTTCTGTGAGGCCACATCCCGTATACTTTTGGAGGAGGACATGGAATTTAAGATACAACATAAAAAAGCCCATATTATGTTGGATGTCTAAGTTTAATTTTGGTAGATGGATCTTGAAGGACTTTGGTCTGTGTGCTGTGAACTAATGCCTGAACACTAAGCTGACCCAATGCAACCTTTTGTAAGCCATTTGCTGCCTCTGATGACTGCAGTGAAGCTGCTTTTAAAATATGGAGCTAAACAGTCCATCTCTCTCAAATGAAATTTTGCACCTTTTAATTTAAACTGATATGACCTCCACTCCTTTCCCTCCTCCCCCCSCMAAAAAAAGGAAACTGTAAGAGTTAATTTCTTTTTTGGTAGAAGGACATGCTCTAAAAGCCTGATTATCCAGATGGAACAGATAAATCTGTTACTGTTTCTCCAAATATCAACACTGCATAATTAGCAGCTGCTAAAATAATGGAAGCCAATTGAAGAAAAACATGGTATGTTCTACATTCATTTATTAAATACCTTATGTTTCCAAACAGAGCTTTCCATATTTGCTGCAAAACTATGTAGCTTCATGCACTACACAACTGAGCAAAGATGACAGCACTGAAATGAGCTATTACTATTTCTATCAGGAAGATATGGGAACTAGTCTATGTCTTTGAGACAAAAATATATATTCATCAAATGGAAAAGCTTTAAAAAGCAGCGCTATCTAAGATATCAGCATCCCGTCTCCCTTGGAGACAGCTAAACCCCACATTTATCTAAATTATCTTGGTAATATGACAGAGTGATTGCTCACTAATGGTCAGTAACAGTTTTCTTTGTCATTTTCCTAGTCATTACCTCCTCAGAATGAACTCCAGAATAAACTGCTGGTGCACCGTGACTAGAATATAAAGCACATTGGTACAACAGACACAATTTCTATTAAACTCACCAACCTGTACTTTGGATTTCTGACATTTTCATTTATGAAAACTAATACCCCTCTATTAGAAACCATGATGAGCTTAGAGATATTTTATGCTTAAAACAGAAACAAAGCGGTATTTATTTTTCAGAGCTGTCTTCTATTTTCCTCCTTCTTTTTCCCCTCACAGCTACTAATACACAGAAGCTGGGTTCTCTGCAAAGAGCACAGTTTAAAGAAAGCTGGTTTGGCACCTACTGTATTTCATGGCCCATTCAGCAGCATTTTTTAATTTGGATGTTTAAATCTATTTGYCCTTTTTCAAGAGCTAGAGAGAATCCCTGCTTATACAATAAGCCTTAATTTCATTTCCTCTGCTGTATGTGAGAAAAGCTGTCAGGGAAGACTCATGCCCATGGCAGCTCATTAGACACTTCTTCTTCTCCTTGTGAAGTGCTGTAGATGGAGTCCTAAAGGTGGAAGGAGCAGGGAAATGCTGTAGAACGTCTGCACTGGGTCTTCCAACCATCTTGCCTCCTGGAGAGGACCCTGGCTGTTGGCTATGCAAACKGCGTTGCACAGGGGTAATCAGTGAGTGATGGGATATTACATCCTGTGAGCATGCCTGTATCTTGTCACTCTCAAATGTTGTTCCAGACTTGCAAAACAGCATACTGATAAATACGATATAGATATAGAATGCTAACAAAAAATTCTTTTCAATCTCTTGTGTAAATAGAAGGTGGTTGTGGAGGATACCTGCATGTTCTGACTCCAAAGGAAGCAGGGCCAACATGAGAAGGGCCAAACTTGTTTCTCAGCTTTGAGAAATATTACATTATTATATGCATCTAATGATTACCAAAGGTTTAACTGATGTTTTCACGGTTAACTAGTGTGTTAGAGCCACATTTTAATCCAGGACACTGGCAAAAGCATGAGGTCTCCTCTAGAAATTCTCTGGCAAGAAGGAAGGTGAGCACTTTAGCTGCAGTCTGTCCCTGTGTTTCCAAAAASGAGTTCCCAACATAAAGCAAGGTGACCTTGATTCCACTGAAAGTGCCACATGTCTTTGCTAGACCATCCTGACCATGGCGTTTGAGTCAAGACATCTTTGTGCAGCTTAGCTAATCCAGCAGGGTACAGTTTACCAAAGGAAAACCAGACTTGGGTTACCTGAAGCATCACAGAACTTCCTAAGGTAGCATTTTGTAGCTGATCCACATGAACAGGAAATGGTTATTTAAATGCATTCAGGTTATTTAAATGCATTCAGGTTCTTCCACAAGATGCCAGCTGGCAGCTTCAGGAAACAACGTGAAGCAATGCAGAGCTGGGGAGGAGCAGAGCCCTGAGCAGAAATGAAGTTGTTTACCCTGCCAAAGCATTGACGTATCATTGCTCGTCAAGTCTATCCAAAATTCTATCTCATTAAAAAAACAACAACAAAAAAGCACCTGCCATCTGAATGTAATCATTCTCCTTGAGGGCTAAGAAAAAACTAGCATATTTGTTCCACATGCCAAAGGCTGCATCAGGCTAGGGTTTGTATRTCATCTTAAACCAAGTGACTCCTGCCCTCACAGAGTGAGAGAGTTAAGTGCTCGGTGTATTTGGAATAAATCATAGTAAGGATTCCCACTACATTGTAGCATCGCCTTATTTGTTATCAAATATTCTGAATCTAGATTAATTCCTAAATTTTCCGGAAGTAGGGTAATAAACAGCAAACTTCTGATAATGTAAGACCCAGTAGACTAAGTCAGACTGATGCTCAGTAAAGCTCATTATCCTATCTCCAACACCCAGCATTGCATGGGCAACAATATTTGGCATTTTGAGGCAGGCACAGTTTAATTATGCATTCTGTGTTGAATTGTCTCATTTTTTAAATCTGCTGGAAATGTCATTTAATGCTCTTTATTTGCTGGATTGTGAGAAGCAGTCACTAATTTTTCACTGTCCTAATCATGATTTTACAGACTGCTATCTTCTCTCTTCCCACTCAACTTTTACTAAGCTGATTTTATTCGGAATATATACCTATAGACAAGATTTTAATATTAAATGGATGGTTTTAAGTAAATCAATTTGACAAAATGTTTTGAAATAATGCTAATATGCCTAAAGAAGAATAACTATTTGAAGACAGAAATCAGGTAGCACTAGGATCAGTCAGATTATTTTCACCATTTAGCCTTTTGCTCTTGAAAAAATTTCAAATACTGAAAATTCAAATACACATGTTTACAGTTAGAAAGAAGCAGCAACATTATCAGCAGAAACCACCTCAGTGTGTGTGGGAGGGATGAAAGGACGTGGGATGAAAGGGAGAAGTTGAAGTCAGCAGATAAAATTCCCTCACAAAAATTGTTTGAACGCAATAAGAAATTAATCTTTGGAAATAAATCATTCTATATATTTCCCAATATGATGAGTTATTTTTGCCCCAGGATGACAAAAAAAAAAAATATGTGAACAAAACCCCTGAACCTGCAAATGGCCTGCATCACACACTTAACATGAACTGAAAATGTACACTTAAATGTAATAAAGGGTTAGAAAGAGATATTGCAGAATTTTGTGAAATTTATCCAAAAGATGACTATTGGAGGTAATTTATAAGAAAATAATCTAATATTTCAGGGTGAATTAGTCTCTCTCCCTTTTATCATTGTGTCTGAGACTTTAGCAGCCTGTACAAGTGCAATAATTCTTTTCAAAACACACATTGAGGACTGCAGACAGACGTTTTGACCCTTTAAGGAGAGTTTAATCCCCATTTATGCTTGTCAGCAGGAATGGGCCCCATGTGTCCTGGAAGCTTTGCCCGAAGGGCAAAAACAAAGAAGATAATAATACTTCAAAGAAACAATGCGATACCAACTTGGTAGAAGGGGGAGAAATCCAGTAAGAAGCCAACACATGAAATCATGATCTCTTCCTTGCCCTCAGACACAAGTAGGAGGCATATGAGACTTGGAAACCAAAGTAGGCTACAAAATGCAAAGGCAGAAGCGAGCAGCAGCTTTTCTCTRGCTCAGAAAGCAGCCTGGTGACAAAAACACAAGTAAGACACAGCATGGATGGTGGCAGGAAACTCTGTAAGTGGATTAGTGGCTGGAGGAAGACCACTGAAGAGGTCAATGTGCTGTTCAGTGGAAAAGCCTGGGGAAGACTGCAATATAACAGGATTTTTTGTGTACTAGGCCTCACTGCATAAAGAACCACAATTAAGTTGTTAGCGGAGTCAACAGAGGAGTGACAAAAAGTCTCAGCCCGAGCTAAAGCAAGAACAATTTGGTGAGAATGGAGTTACTGGGAGGAGAGGAGTGAAGGGCTATGGATTTAGGTGCCACGTGTGAGACAGGGGGAGCAAAGGGGAGGGCAGGGGAGACGCCTCGTGCTGTTGAGCATCTCTGTCCATCTGCAGCCACCTGCAGCTCAGACAGGCCCTGCTKTGTGAGAACAGAGGGTAGGAGAGGGTTTTACCTCACGAGCTGAAATCTGGGGATACCTCAGGACATTCCCATAGGGGTTAATGCACAAAGTAGTCACCCTGGGCACAGGATGGCACTACATTGTCCTCTGAGGCAGGGAGAAGATATCTTCATTCTTAACACTACACATATTGCTGTATTTACCAAGGAAATAATTCCTTTAGGAAAATAAATATAGATGTTTTGAAAATGAATGCAAGGCCCTGTTGACCTTAGATGACACGTACAATTCTCTAATCTTCTCAGAAGCTACCTCGTCATGCTGCAGTAACAATTCAGAGGAACTCAAGGCGACTCTAAAATCAGGGGGCATATGATTAGCATTAAACCGAAAAGCATTTTAATCCTGCTGCAAGATTAAAAGGGTGCTGAGAAGCAGAGTAGTATCCCTGGGTCTCTCTGAAGAAATATTTTATGCCATAAAAATAGGCAGTCCTAGGATGGAAATACTYATAAATTGGTTTGGGAGAGAGTGTTATTCAATTTTTATCCCTCTATCTATCAGCCTCAGGGAGGTTGCTCCAAATCTGCACCAGTGTCACAGAAAGCAGAAGTTGGTCTCCAGCCATGAGATGTTGGTCAGTTCAGGAATGGCTTATCTGTAGCTCCCTAATAGAGAGGCTTACAAATAAGTGGCTCAGTTCTGTAAAAGCCACTTTATAAGCTGCCTGCTGCAAGACAAAGCTTCCTTCTTTGATTAAAAGGTACTAGATTCGTAAGGAGATGGCAATTAGAGATGCTCCCATGGTAAAGGAGAACACACTTTTATTTAGTGCAACAGCAGAGCAGCAAGTAGAAAAATGGAGCCTAAGGCAAAAGTGCTTTGATACAGCTGACACATGTGATTTTAGTTAATTTTAGGTGGTGAACTACATCCTGGACCCAGACACACAAACTGAACACTCATAAAAACCCCTTTGAACTTAAAAGCTGTGAATGGGGGGCTGGAGTAATCCTGTTTGATTATGACAGCWGAGTTAAGAGAAGCCCTTGGCTTCCTCTATGAGAAGTGGTGTGAAATGTAGATGCTCAGTAGATAACAGCACTGAGGACTGTTAGACAGGACTGAGGGATCCTGGGGTCCTGTCGTCCAAAAGTGTACCTAAATTTCCTAAATTCTGGCCATAAACTGAAAATACGAGGAGGTGTGACTGATAGCCTGCCCTTGATTTGCTACTTTATCTCTTTAATTTGGTTTTGAACCAGCATTGGAAGTAGATTTTCCTTTACTATTTGTCTGTTTGCACAAAACCTATAACATACATCACAGGAAGAAATGAAATTCAGAATGCCATGCTAAGACAGAGGGCATGTACTTATGCTTCCATCCACAGACCACAGTTTTAGTGGTAATTTCCATTTTGGCCTATGAAAATTCTAATATATTGATGGAAGATGAAAATTAGACATCTTACAAAGGGCTAAAAAGACAAAAAATCAAAGGGGAACTTCCAGATTCAGCATCCTTATGGCAATGCAGAAATAACAGAAAATATCTTTTATTTTTAAGGGATTTCATTAACATTCTTGAATTTAAGGAAAAAATCTCAACCAGTGGTTGGCAGGAAATGTGCAGCAAGAAGAGCTGAGCTCCAGTGCTGCAGTAGCAGGATTTTGCTGTAGCCCTACACTCGGGATGTTTTACTTTCCTTTTTTTTTTTTAAAAAAAAAGAAATCTCTGGTCCAATGAAGTCTGGGAAACCTGGACTAGAACCTCAGCAAATGTAAGCAGGGGATAAAATATACCCTCATAACTCTTTTAACATTTCTTATTAAAAAAATCTTTCAGTCTAATGATTTTAAAATTGCTCCAGAACAGCGCTTCTTTCATGTCTTACCAGACAAGAAAATGATTTCCACATTCATTTTTCTCCTTTGCGAGAAGTCAAATGGAGACTGTGCAAATAAAACTCTAGGCCTTTAAAAAATGAAGATAGAAATATTGAATATCTTTGTGAATATGAAAGCCAGCTCTAGCATGTTAGTCAAGAAACATGATTAACCTTTTTCACAGAAGTGCTTTGAAGGGAATTAATTCCATTTCTGTTTGCAAATTGGTGTTTATAAAGTTCTAAGTAGGCCTGCATACCACAGTAATACTCAGATTATTAAGGCAGCATCATTCTCAGAAATGAAACAAAGTTTAAATGCAAGCATTTACAGCATTTACACATTCAGTCACCAGAATAACAGAAGTGCAGAGATGCAAGAAAACACCTGAACATTGCTCATTTTTCCTTGTTATTAGAGATTGATCAAATTTGGGGTTCAAAAAATCTTTTTGACTTTTCATTTGCTATAAGTTAAGCAAGTGCAAAAGGCATAGCCCTATGTTCAAGATAAATTCTTGATCTTGAAGATATTTGTAATYATTTACCTGTGTAAATCTGCTCAAGGAGTGGAGGAGATTTCTTAAGAATAACAAACATAAATTAAAGGTCAATATAACAAATATTCTCTACTAAAGAATAGGTATGTATTGTACTGATATGCATACTGTAGGTATGCTCAGAATGACAGAATTACTTACAGATTTTTTTCCCAGGAACATTTTTCTCAAGAGGAAAAAAAATATTCTAAAGTGACTATAATATTGCTAAGAAATTAGCAGCCTAAGATCTAGCTCATTAACACACAAGCCTGAAAAGCTCATCTCTCCTCTGTGATCCCCCGTGTCATCCACTGATCAACCATAGATCAGTCTTAGGTGGATCAGCAGTAAAGCTTATTGCTAGTTATGCAAGCACCCAGATATTGAATGGGGCACAGGTACACATATTTTCCTCACCACTAGTTTAGAATTTTTTAAGATGTAATTTAAAAAATTAACCTGAGAAAGGAAGCGATGCCATGGGTTATTCAATCCACTGGCACAAAGTGGGCTTGAGTACCTAGTGCAGGATCCCAGAGGAGTATGTCCTCTCTTTGGAAACAACCTACTTGTGCCTATCCTCACTATGAGCACAGGCAAGAAATAAGGCAGATCCATATTATTTGGGGAATAGAGGAAATTATGGTGAAGGAGGACTTTGCTGACTTAAGGTCACATTCAATAAATAAGATGAGTCTGCTCCTAACCCAATGGAAGTGACCTTGATCTCACTGCTTTCAGGTGAATGGGCTACTAATTCAAACTCATCATTCAATTCAAATATAACATGAACGCAATTCTCACCTCCTTCCCCAAACATCTAATTTATACACTGAATTGTTAAGAAGCCCTCTTCTAAGCTGTGCTTTTGAGGTCATCTTTTTTTTTTTGTTTCAGTAGGTATTTAAATGCCCTTCTGCTTTTATAGTACTTTGGGCATTTCAGCCCTGCCCTCACTYATGGCTAGGTGTTGGCCTTGCTGCCTTCAGTATTCCTCTGGTAGCTCCTCATTTCCCTGCCTGCCTCCTGCCGGGCTCAGCCAGATGCCTAAGTTCTGTCCCTCAGGACATCCATCCTCAAGCTCAGCCTAGAGAAGGCGTTGTGGAGAGAAGTGCTGAGCTACTTCAGAAAGTCACTTGGAAAAGGAGCAGCTAAGGACAAGTTCCCATCACTCAATTGTGTCTGATGTACTGATCTAAAAATAAACCTTTTCAGTCTGTGAAATGTGACAGTCCATTATAGCCTCCACCACCCTTTTGCTCTCTCACTTGTGTCCTCACAAGTTATTGAGCAGTACAGCTTTAGAAGCTCGCCAGACTTGATCAGACTAAGCAAGGTAAGTCTGCTGAAACCCCAGCAAGTAGACCAAGCAGCCACTGAAAAATGAAAACAAATCTTAGGTTTTGTTTGAGCAATGGTTCAGTGCAGATGGCTAGACAGCAGCCCAAGATGGATCAATTTCTTTAATTAGGCTCATCAGGCTCCACTAACTGCTGCAATCTGCACAGAAAGAGTCACACTGGACAAAGAGGGAAACTCTGCTCCTGAGTTGAGTTAAAATGCACTTGAAGAGTAAATTCACATTAAGTGAATATTATTTGCTGATGAAAGATCAAAGCACCTGGCAACTGGACAAAAGATGGGGTGTGCTATTGAAAGAGCACTCAAAGATAGTTTACACCAATATTCACCCATAATRTTTTCTGTTAATTAGATGCAGCATATATTTTGTCATTATTCAAAATAATTGGCAAAAAGTACCGCAATATTCCTATTCCTATCATGCACAACTATTTTTTCATTCCTTTTTCAGAGTGTGACCACTCTTCCTATGGAAGAAATGAAGGACAGATTTATCACAAAATCATCGGAAAGATTATTTTTCTATCTTTAATAAAAGATTATAAATAAATACAATTCAGAAAGAAAAAAGTAATCACGATTTTTTTGCAAAACAGTGTGGTTACAGCTTTACTTGTTCTCTTAGAGATAAGGGCATTCATGATTCTCTGTGGAATTGGAGATCTGATGGAACAGCTTTTCCATTTACATTTCAAAGAAGAAATTGGACATGTGAATCGTGCAGGAAAAGAAAAATAATAAGAGAGAACAAAAAGAAAGGACTGAAGGGAGAAGAGTGTGATATAGATACAGATACCTCCTAGAGATACCCTGAGAAGCAAAGTATTCATAGCTTGCTGGGACTTTGTGCCTCATGAAGGGCAATTAAAAAGGAAGAAATGTAGACCGTTTTTCTCTGGAAACAAAAGCATCCACCAGGTGTGTTTGGGACTGAGGGGAGCATTTGAAATGCTTTATTTATTGAGTGTTGACCTCMCGTTGATGGTTAATGCCTCTTTACAAATGCCCCCTGTAAACACACCTGGAGTGATGCACCACCTCCAGATGTCTTCATCCTGTCTGCATGGTGGGAATTTGGAGTCTGCTGCCTCCGGGAGTGCAGCCTGGTCTTCAGAGGTTTTGCAGGTCTAAACATCAGGCACAACACTCTTGGATCCAGCACAGGACCAAGCGCTTTTGTCTACTGAGGGAGCTGGCACGCTTTGAAAAATTTGCATTTCCCCTGTTTACTCCTTCCACAGCTAAATACGTAAATCATAAAGCAAAGGGAGAATCTTTCTCTTCCATACTGTGCTTCCTGCTACTCAATCACCGAGCCATTTAATTCCTCACTTTGCTTTTCAGGCACCAGCAGGCAAGACCCAGCCAGGAAAGGCACAGCTTGGGAGAGGAAAACTGAGTGTAATGATTTAAATAGGGAAAGTTGGACAGTAGTCAATGGAAAGGAAATGATTTGGAATCTAAATCTAACTAAAAGAAGCTACCCAGATTACTGACACTAGAAATTGGATTAAAATTAAGTCCTACAGGAAAATCAATGGAAAGAGMCAAGGAAGTAAGTTAAAATGACAGTGAAATGAGATAGATATCCTCAGAGAGCTTACTAGAGAGAATGGGTCAGCAGGAGAAGAGAAAAATTAGCTGCGTCAACCCAAACCTAAATGGTAGAAAAATAAAGGGAAATTGTAAGGGATTGGAAAGGTAAACATTTTTTGAGTTGAGTATAAAAAATCAGGGAAAAAAAAGACAATTTTATTTATGTCTTAGAGCAATTGAATTGTTTGGGAATAATGTTTATGCTTGGGAATAATTTTTATACTATGCATTTATTTACATGGAAATAAGCTTTGATTGACAAGCAGGTGTTTTTCTTCAGCAAGCAGGTGGATTTTTCTTTCCCTACTGTATCTGCAGTTACATAGCCTCTGAAATGCATGTGTTCTCACTTGTCCTACCCTCACTTTTACAGGTTCATCCATTCCTGGAATGCAGAAGCAGCCTCTGGGCTGCTGAGGCTGCTCAGATTCCAGGAGACGCCTTGGAAAGGGCCCTGGCGCAGGGAGCAGGCTCGTGTCTCAGGGAAGGCTTCTCTTGGATGCGCCTCCAAAACCACTGGATGTCACTGTTGGTTCATGAAAGATAAAAGTTTAGTGACAGCTTTTTGATGGATATTTCTTTTTGTAAAAAAATATATATGTATTTATATTCCCTCTCCCTGAACGTTTTGCACAAGGTTCAAAAATGCAAAAAGAATGTGAATGCTCTACCTCCCACTCCCATTTTTACACTGATTTTACATTGATTGTATTTTTGGTTCCTCTTGTGGCACTTTTGATTCTTTTTGTTGGCACYTTATTAGTCACCTTTTCAATAAGAAATTGCTTCCTACAGTAGTAGAGGTAGACTGAGGCAAAGCTGCAATACCATATTATAATTCAATTTTTGATTTTTCAGTTCTATTTATACAATTTTCCAAAAAATATTGCAACTAATCTCAACTGGGCTGATTGTAGCCATGTCCAGGTGAACAACTGATCAGCAGGGCCACCTTGGGGTCTCTCTTGGTAGTCTCTGGGGAAAGGGGCAGTGCCAGAAGGCAGCTCAGTCCATGTAAATCAGAATTACCCATTTCGTCTGACAGAGATACCTCAAATACAGGAATTTCTTTGAGATAATAATGTMCTTCATATATATGTCTTTCCCTAATGTTAAACATACMACCAAAAGCATTCAGTACCAATTGCTCCACTCCAAACTCCAAACTGTGTCCCAGGAWTGGTCCTTGGCTTCTGCTGCTTCCACATGGATCAATTTCAATCAGTGCAATTAAAGTATTTAAAAAATGGCTCCTGGCACACACCAAWGTTTCATGCAATGAGATATCAGCTGTTGTCTTCTGTGCAGAAAAACAATATTAGAATCCAGCTCAGTTTAAGATGTTAGGCAAGGCCAAAAGCATAAGTATGGAGAACAAGAAATTTCTGAAAGATTTCTGAATCACTTGATGTTAGAGGACTAAAAGAAGACACAGGTCCTGAGAATTAAAAAAAAATCCAGCAAGGAGGTAGCAAGGAGGCTTATGATCAAGAGCACGGGCCTAAGAACTTTGCAAATTTGAATTAAAAAGGATGGCAAAACCACTAGCTGAAATATTGCTAGTTGTGCAAACTGAAGAGGAACACTCCAGTTGCTGCTGTTTTAAGCAGATCTATTTTAATTCTGTATCCATAAATAAAAGATTGTAGAAAGACTTGTGTAGGACAGCCATCATTTGATAAGGCAAAAGAAGTGGGTGAATGATGCAAAGGTTATGCCAACGAGTTGAAATGCAAAGACATTTCCAAAAATGAGGTATCTAGGAACAACCTCATGGAGTGTGGCTCTTCTGGGCTGTGACAAGTATTTTCAAACTGCACTAAGGATTTGGAGTTAAAGAAGTCCAGTGTGAAACATGACAATAGGTTGGGGAGATAACTAAAACATTGCTATGAGGAGAAGTGCCTGCTTGGGACCTTTTTGGGCAGACAAGAATAGAATTGTAGAAYCATTATGGTTGGAATAGATCTTCAAGATCATCAAGTCCAATTGTAAATACTTGCAACACACCCTGGGGAAAGTGAGATGATGCAGCCTAGCAGGTCAGCCTGTGAACATCCATCCTCTTGCTGTAGTACTCTCTGCCTGGTCCCATTCACAATATCACAGAATAGCTGGAGTTGGGAAGCACCTCTGGAGATCATTTGATTCAATCTCCCTCCTCAGGCWGCATCACCCAGAGCAGCTTAGTCAAGACTGTGACAAGTCAGGTTTTCAATATCTCCAAGAACAGACATYCCATGACCTCTCTGGGAAACTTGTTCCTGTATGCAATGACCCTTGGAGTCAAAATATGTCTTCTTACGATCAAATGGAATTTCCCATACTGCATTTTTCACCCGTTGCCTCTCATCCTGTCACCTGTTGTCTAGGGATGCTCCCAGCCCATTCCCTCCCACCTGGACAGAGCTTACATGGGACTTATGCAGGTACTGATGGTACAGACAGCTGCCATCACTGGAGTCTCTGGTCTATTTGTACCTACAATGATGAAGAAGGAAGCTTGTCTTCTAGGTGGCTACACCTGCAAAGATGATRATCTCTCCTAGGTGGCTCTCACCCTATCTTGGAATTCTGAGTCTTCCTCTTTCCATGACAATCAGCAGGGTGGTACCTGCTCAGACGTGCAGAGCATTGTTCTGGGGGTGCAAGGCTCCCGAGAGACAGTATTTCACATTGCTTCAGGCAGGGCAGAAACCTGAGGGCATCRCACAGCACCTCCCTGCGAGCCCTACGTGCTCTGAGGTCCAAAGGGGTGGCTCTTATCCAAGCAGACTGCGGCGCTGCTAGGACAGTCAGTGTGTGTGACGGGCAGAGCTGCACACACAATTGCGCTTCTGGAATTAAGCAATCTGCAACGGGTTCAGAGAGATGCCATGAGGCCTGAGACAGTATGGAACTGTAGACCTCCATTGCCCTCTGATGCTGTGATCATTACAGCGGACCACACAGATCCACAGACTCCAGCTACATCTCAGTTTTTTTCAGCTATGAGGCTCTTCAGCATAAGAGCTAAGGCTAAAAATATCAATTTATGCTTACATATAWATCTTTTTTTCCCAAATTTCCTACCATTATTGCTTTGTCGCCCAAAGCATGACTAATAATTCGCAAAGAGGAGCAGGCCTGGTCCCTGTGCAGGAAAGCTCACTGTGTGCTTACGTCCTCAGTTGTCTCACAGTACATGTCCCCACGGTAGCAAAGGGAACTGGACCTGGCTCATGCGCATGACTCAACCACGAGGAACTCAGCATTGTGCTGATAAACATTTTTCTTCTAGACTCTACAGCGCCAAAAGGTTTGGAAACAAACAAGAAAAGCCCCGGTGTAAGGGATCACAATGACGTGTGAGCTCCTCCTCGTGGCTCTGAGGATCCTGAGAGACAAGGGAGCCCCAGTCCTGATGGGAGAGCTTCATGGAGGGGGTTACACAGAGGAGCTAACAGCATCGCTGTGCAGCATCCCTTCAGAAAGGGATTTTTGCATTTTCTGTTATCGACACACGTTAAATGTATGCAAATTAAACATGACTGGTCGCTGCTAAATAGATGTTTTTTGTCAAAAATATGTGCTCTGTGGGGTCTCCAGCTCTCCTGCGTTTGCAGACTGAGTCAGATACTGCGTAAATCATTCTTGCAAATGTGCTGACACTGATACCAATATGAGGCAAACGTTCCCAGCTCTTGCCTCCTTTCTRCTTTAATATTTTTGTCATAATTTTAGCCTTCTGCTTTTACATTTCTAAGCAATTAATTTCTTGACTCCCCAGTGTGCTCAACAGGTGCGGAATGACTGACATGGCCCTGATACGCTCCATCTGCTTGCTGCTGATAAGGTAATCCTGAGGGCTGAGGGTAATATCTTCAATAAGCTTGAGAGGCAGCAGCCTAATCTATTTGCGAGGGAAGAAAAAGCCCTGCAGCTACCATTGTTATTCGACAGGAACAATTGGGCAGAGACAGCACTTCTACAGGCACAGTGGGGAAGCTTTCATTGAACTCTTTTCCCACTGAGAGTGATGATTCACCCAGTGCAGTCGTCACCCCCCCATTTAGAAGAGAAATCCTTGTGAATAACTTGCTCCCCAAAACTGTGATTTATGAATCAAACCAATCAATTATTCAATTTTTCATCTCCATAAACTCTCAGATCCTTATTAATTTCTCCGAAAGTGATGGGAAAAGATGCCTCAGTTTTGTGTTGATAAAAAAATACTTTATTCTGTGACTTGCACAAGAACATTCCAGTTCTCAGGATATGAATGATGGGTATGAAGAGGACAATTTGGGCATGCTCAGGGTGCTCCCTTCCATGTAAATAACAGCGGCAGGCGAAGGGCTCTATTATCTGCTCTGTGCACATTTTTGCCTGCCATTAAGAGTAGCGAGCGCTCTGCATGCACAATGAGGCAGGACATGGTCAGGGCTCGCGGTACAAAACACCAAGTGTAACACCATGAGAGCAACAAGCCCAGGGCTACATCCTTTGCACTGCCCATTTTGTGGAATTCCAGCCAGCACCTTTGTGCCTTATTTGGCAGACTRTTTCTGTTGTTAGTTTCCATTGTGTGCTTTCCTTGTTCAAATGCATCCCCTAGCTTCCGCTCAGGCGAGCCCAGAAATACAGGCCTTGCTTTAAGCAGGTGAGCCACCAGTCTGAAGGCAGGCAGGGCAGGCCTACCCCAGCTCTTAGGGTGTTGGACATGGGAATTAGCACCGCTTGGMGGTGGATTTTTGCCCTCTTCTCTGGGCTGGCACAAGTGCTGAGGAAATTTCTCAGCAGGTCTCCACAGAAGGAATCAAGTAGGAAGCSCCCGCTTCTACACATACAGGGCAGGATGCCCTGTGTCCCAGAGCACAGGGGAAAGGAGATACCTGGTTCTGGTGCCAACATACTGCACAAGGTCCTGTGACTCCAATAGCAAGTACAGAAAAAGCCCCTAGCAAACGGTGCACCATGCAGCGACGCTGGGTAGGTCACCATTTCTACACCTGCTTCTGTAGCTGCAGCTCATCCTTGTGCCCATGTGYACCGTGAGGTGCACAAGAGAGGGAAGCACCCGACGCCAGGCCTTCCAAACCAGAGAGCGGGCGGGAATCCCGCGGGTTCTCCTGCAGGGATAACGGAGCCCAGAAAAGCGCTTTTCGYCTCTCCTGCCTTGTGCAGCAGCAACTGCACCACCTGCTGGTGAGCTGGTCGCGAGGTCTTATAGCAGCACGGCGGCCTTTCTGCAGCCGGAGCTGCTCCTTTCCACGGAATGCATCTCAAGGAACAGCATAGCCCTCCTGTCGTGCCTCTGGAAGCCTCCAGGGGTGTTGGAGGCCACGGCTGGAGCAGCAGCACCCAGTCATGCTGGGCAGAGTGCTGCTGCATGAGCTCCTTGTGGGCTCCCCAAAGCAGCACCAAGACCCAACATGMTGAGGAATGTCCTCAGGGTTGGGCGATGCTGCCCTGGTAGTGAAAGCACTGAAACACCAAGGCAATGGCCTCAAAATGATGGGGAACACATCTGGGGATGGTCAAGATGCAGCCCCGTTTGGGAGGTGTGGGCTGCTCAGGGGACACTGCTTGTTGATGGGATACTGTGGTAGYCAACATTGGTTGGCCAGGGGTTATACCTGCCTCTTGATCTACAGGGCAGCCGAGCCATGGGCTTGACAGCTTCAGGAGGCACATCCACTTTTAACCAAATACAGTCTTCCTGACCCTCATGCCTTGTGACATTCATGGATTTATCAGATAAGAAGCTAAGGTTACCGGATAAGCAAAAAAGAATATATGCAGCTTGCTCTCCACTCAGAGAGCTCTTTATCTCCAGGCAGAGATGCTTTCCTCTTCAAAGAACTGAAGGACATCTTTCGGCACTAAGACAAGGCTCCCATCTCTCAAGCAAGAGATGTTTTGCCTCTGCAAAACACTTCTAAAATTGACAAGCAGTCCCATGGAGAGGAGCTCCAGATGCCCCAGCCTCACATGTCCTGCTTTCCACCAGGACAGCGGATGCTCGCTGCTGCTAAGCACTCATCCACATTTGTGGAAAGCTCTTATTTCTATCAGAAGCAGGTGAGTAAATGAAGAAGGAATGAATATCAGTAATTACATAAGAAAGTTCTCTGCGAGGCTTCATGCCAAAACATGCAGGGTAAATAGGCAATTGGAAAGGTCTATGTACCATCATCACATTTCAGATGGAACAGATAAGGCCAAAACCCTGATTACTTTGCACCTGGGTAGCTTCACTGATGTTAATTAAATTGAGCAAATAGAAGATCTGTGTAAGCAAGATTCAAATCAGACACCAGTATTTAGCTTTGCTTCAGTTCTGTACAGCTGAGTTTTGCAGTCATATAGGATTGCTTCTGTCGAAGTGGAGAATGAAACAAAGAGGGGAAACCTAAATAGTGATTAATGAAGAACAGTCCACATTTAATCACAGCTTTCAATTCAGACTTTATAATTTAAACCTCACTAATTGTCTTCCCGAATTTAGCATCCACTTGTCCCAGCCTACACACTATCTTTGAACTAACAGCATGGCTTATCTTTGCAATTAAGCATTCAGTGTAGCAACAAATCTCCAATTTGGTGTGAGTCACTCAGCTGCTAAATCAAACAATGTGTCACTAAACAAACCAGTTTCCTCCTGACCTCATATCATGATAATAATGACTTGTGCAACCATCTTGAGATTTCTTTGGTGTAATTTGCTGGTACTTTCTGACACACTCATTTTCATAAATGTAATTGGGTCCTGGGTTCGAAGTGGGATAGAACAGTACACAAACAATTGATGATAGTTATTATCTTGGGAATGCAGGCAACCTACCCCCAAACTAGCAGCTAAAAAAGCAAGATAACTTTCTGAAAATAAAGAATGTAACTACAGAGTGAGCTAAAGTTGCAGCTGAATAGGCTGTGGCCACCTGCTTATCCAGGCACCTGTTACGGAGATGGTGAATGTTGGGATGAGCATGTTGGTGCATGGGACAGCTGCATACCAGGTGCTCCATACCACAGACATTTATAGTGCACAATAACTGTTAGAACTAATCCATGATCTTCAACTTAATGTAGTCAAGGTGCTATTTAGTGATAAAATGTCTCATTACCTAGAGACTCCATGTCTGCATTCAACAGTGTTGGCCAAAGGAAAGCAATGCTGAGGTGGGAGTTATGGTGCACAATCCTGGAGCCGGCTGGGCCCCCAGGTACACACCACTATTCCATGCAACTGGAATTCCACAGAAACTGATGCATTTTCAAATACAACCAAGAACTAACTGTGCCATTTGCTGAGCTGGGTAGATGTCTGGTGGCCTCCAGAACAAAGAAGACAGAGCATTAAAAGGCTAAGATGACAAAAGGGAATTGCCAATTTCAATTTGTTACAGGTTTCAAAGACTTTTACTTAGCCAGAACAAGCCTTAATGGACACAGGCAACTGCTCGAGGCAGTAACACTGCTTCAGTGCAGGCGTGTGTTCAGTGCCATTTAGCACAGGCTTTGAGGCCATGAATTAAGTCATGCTATGGTATAATGAAATAGATGTTTAATATAGCAGTGGGTAGGAAGACTTGTGAGTTCCCCATAAGGAAAGAACTTTTCAAACAAGCAGTGTTTGGGATACATGATATATTGTCACATAGATGCGTAAAGGACGGCTATTTTTCCTAGGATTTCAACTGAGATTATCTGTGTTTATGCTTTGTTTTCCATCCTCTTGTTAACATTCACCTCTGTTCTTGCGAACCAAACCTTTTTTACTCTCAGATTATCTAACTGAATAATATATAATCCAGTTAAATGCAGAACAATTGTTCTCAACCTGTATTTGCCTTTGAAATTTGCTGCTTATGTTTCCCTCTGACAAAGGATTTCTGTGTGTAAAGGCTTGTATGCTTTTCCTGTCTGCATACTGTTTGGAAAAATAGAAATATTTTACTTTCCTTTGACCTTGCTTCACTTCTATGCTGAGACCACCATAGCTGTGTTTATACTAATTCTTTTTATTCACATATGTATATCTACTGCTACGGAAAAAGAGTGATTCTTTAGCCTGATTTCTTGGCTAGTTAAAGTGTTTGAAATTTGTATCAAACAGAAATTGATAGAGCCCTTTCAGTTCCTTAACCTTTCGGTGCTCTGTCTTCTCTGCTGTGGAGGCTGCCAGTACCCTATGAAACCCAGTAAATGGCAGTTTTAGCTGAAAATGCAGACATGAGCTTTTATTTCAGAGGTACAGCTTTGCACTATGAAACCAACTCTTCCAGGGCCAGACCAGGCATCCCCTGCTCCTCTAGTCAGGGCTCTGTAAATCTCCAGCTCTGGGAAAAGGAGAGCTAAGCATTGGCTGAGTATTTTTTCAAAATAAAGGCCTGAACTTTCTATTGTATTTTAACTTGGAGRAGGGAGTCAGCTGTGGATTCCTAACCAGGTCTCAGGTCCTGGCAGAGACTAAACTAACAGATAGTACATTATGTACATTCTGGTAGCATACATTTCCATTAGACTAAGGGAACAAGAAAGAACATCATTTATCTTTCAGATTCCTACCTCTGCTATACCTCTTGCCAGAAGTTTTTTCCTCTTGTGTACTGAACCTAACACACAGGGCAAATTACCAAGTATACTGGTGTTAGATGCCTTTCACGCAGAACAAAATAAACTTGATAATTTGAAAAATGTGGCCCAGAAGTACAAGAGTTAAGAAATCATGGTGGTGTCTTTCATTGAGGTCTTCCTATATGGCAAGTCACAGAGGCAGAAGTTCATTGTCTGAGTGATGAACTGCATGGGTGGAGTGTAAAACAATCCTTACATTTAGGGACAAACAAAYGTTTAGAGATTGTGGAAGTGATCCATGGGCTGGCGACACCTCARGGAAGGATGACTTCAGTGGCTGAAGTGACTTACAACAACAGCTCTGTTCTTTCTGCCAACGTATCAGAAACAGCCATCATCATCACCACTGGACAGTTACCATCATTACCTATGGACTTTTCATAACAGATTGATCTAATTATAGTATTTAATTGGATTGGTCAGACTTGTCTTTGTATTACATTGCTTGACTTCATTTTTTAAAATGATTTTCAAGGGTAAACTTCATTTTGCCARAGGAAGGGCTTGTACCAGAAGCAGGAGTTTCAGTGTTGGACCTGAGCGATGGCCGGCCTATCTGAGTAAATAAATAAGCCCTAATATTTATTAGGGCAGGAGAGAGCCTCTTATTAACACAATTTCATATTTCAATCAATCACCTAAGGTGAAGTAAAATAAAGTCACTCAATATTGACAATAGTG
>NW_020455627.1:219574-234024 GCF_003342845.1 Nothoprocta perdicaria
AGTAAAATAAAGTCACTCAATATTGACAATAGTGCCAAGAGAAATAGGCTTCCTGCTCTGCATACTCTTAACTATTGTCTTTGTCTCAGAAACTACATGAGATACAATGAATATTATTACTTATCACACATCTTCTGAGCTGTACAAAAGAAATATGATCAGATGACATCAGGGAAAAGAAAAAAAGTTTTAAAAATGTTTGTTCCTCATAGAAAGGAAGCATTTTTCCATGTAGATTGCAGTTACTACAGAAAAAGCAATCATTTATAGAAAGCATTAAGGGATTAAAAATCTCACTTGTTTTGATAATACACCTTTTTTATGTTTGATTTTACTAATCTTCACCTTCATCCGTACCACTCACTTCATCTCTGTTTCCTCTAATGGAACAGGTTTTGCTGGAGCAGAATTGYCCAAAGTTTGGATTGCTTCCAAATCATCTCATTGACAAATAAAAACAAACCAAATTTCAAAACAACTGACTTCTTCCTTCTACAACTACTGAGGATAGATCCATTCAATKTTGTATCTGTAGACTCTGCTTGCATCAAGTTTCTTTCTTTCTTCACAACTGTAGGCATTTTTTAGAAGTTTATTGTGTGCCTCCAAGAACTGAAAGAAACACACTGCGTGTTACAAGGCCCATGGTAAAGGCAGGGCCACACAGCTACGGGTGTGTTCAGGCCATTATGTGTAGTTCTGAGAGAGAGATGATGAATAAACTCCCCCTCCTTCAGAGTTCTCAAAAGGATGCTYGTAAGATATGTTTTCCCTCCAAGCTTATGTCACATCTGTTGAATGTTGCTAGCAGAAAATGAGGCCATTTCCACACAAATCTCTAGCCAAAATAAGCTCCACTACCATGATTGGTAGGTTTAGGGTGGRAAGATGCCCCAGAGCATTCCTATTTACTTCTCCATGCTACTTCACCTATTTTGGGACAGGGGAAGATGAGCAGGTGAGTGGCCCCAGCAGTGCATGCCCTGCTCTTGGCTAACAAGGTCCTATCCTAGTGCATTTTCTCCATCACTTTTTTCCCTGAACACCTCCAGTAACTCCTCCCGCAACATGGTCACCCATGCACTTTCAGGTCACACAGAGCTGCTGGCTGGGAAAGCCGACCTTGCAAAATTTGGGATTCACCCATGCTAGAGACCACGTGGTAAATTTCTCTACTGATAGAACAATCTTGTTTTAGTCGTTCTCCCGAAGTACTCATGCTGGATTTTTTTCTGTATCACACATTTGACCTCAGACATCTGCTGTGTAGCCTTACATGGGTCATCTGACATTTTTTTGTCCCTCTTTCTTCTCCCTGCCTTGCTCTAGCTTGCTAATTCCTAATTGCTAGTGCCTGCTCTTTGTAGCAAGTCTCAGAGTGGCTCTGCGCTGGTATTTATGTTCCAGCTGGCATGTCAGGAGCTTCGTTTCAGGTGGTTCTTGTTTTGCCATAAGGAAAGTGAAACAGTCCAGAACCTTCCTTTGGCCAGACCATTGCTTTCTAGTCTGTAACTAAAGACTGCTTTTCAGTCTTCTCTGAGGGTTTACAAGCAGAGCTGAGAGTGAGCCCAAGACAGAGCTGACTCTATGTGGAGGCGTTGAAGGCCATGAAGGATGGATCAGGACACATGATTTGACACTTGGCAGGAGGAAGAAATCCATGAAGGTCTAAGGCACAGCAACTGCCCTGAGGATCTCCTTTGCTGCCTTGTAACTTGCATGTATCTACAGATATCCACAGAAATGAAGAATAACCGGCAGCACTCTGATGCTGCATGTAAAGCCTGAAGCAAAGCACACTGGATGTGGTGGACAGGTGATCCTGTCTGATATCAACTGATACTACTTGGTATAAGAACGGAAGATCTGTGAGCTTTGGAAATTTATCAACAAATGAACCTGCTCAAGAATCCAAACACRTCTATGAAGTTACAGAGATTTGAAATGTTTACTATGGTTTATCTTGAGCTGAAGAAAAAAATGGAGAAAAATATTAGAAATAMTAAGAGGACATCCAGATGGGGCATCATTTTATATACCTGCTTCAACAATGCAGGAAGAAAATGCAAATGCATCATAAAGACTTGTGTCCCTTACATGCCTACAGCTGACATATATCAAGATGTTAATTTACTTATGTTGGATACCCGTGAGATTTGGTGAATACAGTATCTGATTTACTCTGTCACTAGGTCACATATATTTAAACACTTAATCACCAGCTCTGCACATGAACAGAGATAAAACCTTTTCAGCAGCAAACATTTCAAATTAAGCASTTTTTTACATACAAGTCACCACATCGCAAAATATATTTGCAAGAAAGGCCATAGGCTGTCAAAAGGAAATCCTGATTAGGCTGTCTCCACATTACTGGTAGCAAAGAAAATATTTCAGAGACTAGATGGAATTTAATATCTCTGGAGGCTGCTCTAAAACGGAGGTTTGGCAGCCAGCACCACACCAGAGTGTGGCAGAGTGCATCAGCTCCAAGGACTCCTTCTCTGTCCCATTAGTCCTGTGGAACTCTTCAGAAACCAGCCGTGTTTGCTGAGTTAAAGCTTCAGCACCATAGACATGGACATTTGCAGGCCATGGTGCAGCTGGGATCACTTATGCTCCATTGGGAGCTGTGTGCTGGCCATGCTGGCATGAACTCTGCCTGGCTGACTGCCCTTGTTTCCTCTTTTTGCTGCAGCTTTTCAATGAAGAAATAAATTGCAGTTTTGCCACAGGAGTGCAGGAGGCCAACCGAGGAGAAAAGCTGATTGCATTATACTGTGATGGTCCTGCACCATCTGGGAGTATGTACTGTACAGCACTAACAGCACTATCATGATATCCCAGGGTTAGATGATGCAATAATGACCTACCTTATTCTATACACATGTGCCAGTTCTGAGATGTCATCAGCAGAGAACAAAACTGCTTTTATTGACTTTAAGCTTGAAACAGTGAACAGAACCATTACAAACCTAAGAAGAGCTTTCACAGTAAGCTGTTATCTTCTCCTAAAATTCACATCCWATCTTACAGTTAAGCTGCAAATCAGTGGTTTGGTTGGCTACATGGGCCTAGGAACTTTGTAGATGTGGGATTAATACAGATCCCTGCTTAGATATCTGCATAAACATATATGTGTGAGCTATATGTGTAAGCTTTGTTACAGCTGATGAAGTCAATATTGCTAGTGAAAATTAGGGTGTGAGTCAAGCAGTCCGTCAGTTGGGTCCTCAGGTAGCGTGGGCTGAATTGCTGTCTGGTTGCATGGGCTGACCTGCCCACAGTTTTGTTGGCTGTTGCAGGATTACAGCTCTCAGACTGGATCAGACACTTGTGCTCTCACTAGATTGATGGAGAGGAAGTTGTTGGGGCACAAGGCCCACTCAAATGTCCATTTAGRTGTCTCAGACCGGAGCAGAATCAGCTCGTGGCTGACATGCAATTTCTCCTTCCCTGGGTYATCCTGCCTTCACCTGGGGCTGGAGTGGCTAGCTCCTCTGAAGACCTCCCTGATAACCTCTGCATCATGCTCTGAGGGCAGTCTGTAATAATCTTCATCATTGGATTAAGTGAACATAGGCTTTGCTTTGTGCCTTTGCACTTGTAGGAAGAGTGCATCTCAGCCCCCATGCAGTGATATTTTATACTGTGCATCTATACATGATAAGCTGGATAGCTTTCACAGTTAGGAAACTAAACTTTTTACTCGAACAAAATAGAGTTAAGCGCAATGATTTAAACACTAAGCACAGAGAATGATGTTTAAGCAGAAATGAAACTATTTTCAGACTTCTAATGCACTTTGCCATTTGCAGCACTTTTCTGAAGAGTCACCTCCTTTCCTGATGGCTTATATAGAATATTATATAATGGTAAGAGCCCTTGAAAACTAGGTAATTAACATTATTTTCTGTTTCCTTTATGTTAATCCCTTCTGTCAGTAACCTACTGGCAGTAAAATGGCCAAGGCTCAGTTTGTAAATATTCCAGCTGAAAGCACTTAAATGACACCAGTTCAAGTCTCCATCTGGTACTTTGGGAAACAGCATCTCCATGCTCATGAAGGTGTGATACTGCCTGCTTGCCAGCCAAGAGCTCCCAGTAAGAACCCAGCTGGACAAACTGAGTTTCCTGAGCTACCTACCACTGCGCTCACCTTGCCACCAGCCATGGCCTGCCAATGTTTGCCAACGTTATAGTGCAGCTGTGATAGCATAAATACTTATTTAATATCTAGCTGGCTCTGAGAAGAGGTGAAAAGTATGAGTTCTGTATGTCTTGATAGAGCATGCTGGGCTGATCAGAAGAAAAAAAAAAAGAATTTTTGAAAAATAATCCTTCCTCAATTTGAACAGGTATTTGTAGGGAACATTTAGTCAGCACCTCACTACAGATGCACTGTCTTAAGGGGAGATGCAATTTGCTCTCTCCTCAGCATCTTTCTCTATTAACTCACTCACAAGGAAGATGTCCCTCTGGAGGAAAGGCAGTTATTCACCCGTGTGTCATCTCTCTGTGTGAAAATATGGGAGGAGAGCTGTTCCCATGCAGCACACAGTGCCTGTCAAGAGTGGGTACAAACACAGGGACTGACAAATATTACCTTGGACCTAGCTGAGTATAAAAATAGCTGTTTCGCTCAATTTCCAGGCTGCTCCAGGTGCATCACTTAAGCTTGTTCATTCACAGTAGCCAGAGATAAAGTCAGTCTCCACAGGAAAAGCAAAGGCAGCAGATGCGCTACCACAGCTCATTAACGCTGCTTTATGAGGGCAATGTYTTCCTATGATGATGGAGTAGCAAGCGAGGGATGTTCAGATGTTGTTATGACAGAAACAGTTCAGATTTTTTCACACTCTTCTAGAGTTTGTTGTGATTTGATTGCTGTTTTCTCCTGGTCACTGAAATGGGAAGAGGCAGAAGAAATGGGGAGCAAGGGAAGGGAAATAATTTTCCCCTTATCTAAATCCACTGGAGGTCCCCTAAGTTTTTATAAATGGCTCTGCTTTAATTGACTTACCCATAAGGAGGGCATTTGATAAACTACATAGCCTTTTGATGTACGCTATTGCTTTCAGACYTCTTTTCATAAATGTTTCCTTGAATAAAATAACCTTCAACATTTATTCTAGAAACATAAGATATCTGTGTTGGTTGGTCTCTTTCCTTCTCTAATATGGATGAGGAAATTCCGCAAGCAAAAGAGGGAAAAACTTTTCACATTTTTTCTTTTTATGTGTATTGAAATTAAATGTACAAAGTATTTATATTTCATTTATTACTGAGTTACTATCTAAATTTTACATACATAGAAAATTTAGAGATCTCCTTCACGCCATTTAATATGTTCCATCCATTCCTCTTGGAACCTGGCATACCTGGGGTATTTCCATTCCTCCTTCCCTAATATAGGAAAAAAGCTAATGCAATTTTAGCTGTATTYTTGGCACCTGTCTCTTATCATATAGTTTACATTAACTTTGGAGTGGAATTTTACACCAGAGAATACAGTTTCCAACAAACACAGATTTTATAGAAAATAAATTAATTTCTCCATATTTGTGGTGAAGTAAGAAATTAGTAATGGTTATAATGAGAATGGTAACAAATGCTTCCGTTTGTTGCCTTAACCAGCATGGTCAGGACATTGCCCTGCAAAATAACTTGCTCTATCGTGCACCAAACCTGTAAATCCAGGGGCAGCAAAACAGGCTGATGCCAAATAAACACTTTTGAGTCAGTGTGACATATAAAGACCTTTTAATTCAGAAGACTTTCTTAGCAGCAAATGATGACATGCAGATTATTCAATACCTATGTTGTTTAAAAAAAATGGCCTTTTTTTCCCTAGATTTTGAAGAAAAAAGCATGTATAGAAAATTCTTGTGAAAAAAAATCCGACTTTTAATGAGTATTATATAGATAGGAAGTATCACCCTTGGCATTTTCCATCGAGGTATATCATTTGTTCCCATTAGAAGAGGCAGTGACCTTCATGAGGGAATATTACCTGCTGACTATCACTGGCCCAAGCATCTCCTGAAGGTATGAATTTCCCTGAAGGAAAAGTCTTCTGGAGAAAAAAAAATGCTCCAGCCCGTGTTCGTGTAACACGGCCTCCCTGCGTCCTTTCTGAGCCAATGCCACCACACTGCAATGAAAATATTCCAATGGTAAATATCAKTTTTTACATATACTTTAATTTCTAAAATTATCTATACCGTGTGACACTCGGTTATAGATTACCTCTCYACTTCATTGATTACCTAACCAATTTTACAGAAAGAGAATGCATTTTTAAGTCTGTTTCCAGAAAGGAATGCACAATTCATTGCAAGTTGTAGTAATTTAGATATTTAGAGATAATCTACAAAGCAAACTGTACTGAAACTCTCCTTTATAACCCTCAGACACTGAAGTCAATCAAASAAAATGGAATTTTACAAAAATATCCAGTTCAAGAAATTAAAAATTAGGACAGGGTCACAGATCAACTATACCTTTGAATGCATTTGGTTGGGAATAAACATCTTTTCATCAGTAGCAGTGATGTGACTCTCACTGTGCCAAGATTAAATAATAGTCTTCCCTCACAGATCCCACAGAGAAAGAATAGATCTGCTGAGAACATTTTGCTTTGCAACAGAGCAGATTTGGACTATGACTTTGAGGTCAGACTGAAGGAAAGTAAACATTGCCCATGAAGTTTCTATGGAAAGTTCGCTTAAAAGGCAGACAGCTGTGCTTGTTCTTATCCCACTTCTCTCCTTCAGTTTTTGTTTGGAATGCATAGGATCTCAAGCCTTCACTTATAGACAAAATCTCAAAATCCAAGCTAACTGTATTTTTTACTTCTAGATGTCTTGTTTTAAAAAAAAATCAGCAAAATATGTTTCACATACTTGATTTTGGAGGCTTTTGTTAAATCAGAATTTTTTAACTGACAGCAGCATTTCTTTCAGCAAAGTCCTTTATAAAAAAAAACACTCTATTTTCACTTAATACATAAACAAATTTAATTCTCTGAATTCATATATGGTATGGATTGCTAAAACTAATATGAAATGCTAAAACAAAGACAATGGAGCAGATGTTATTTTAAAAAAAAAAAAAAAAAGAAAGGAAAAACAAAACAGCAGGTGTCCCTGCTTGAGCAGGGGGTTTGGACTAGATGATCTCAAGAGGTCCCTTCCAACCTCAACCATTCTGTGATTCTGTGTGATTCTGTGATTCTGTGTGATTCTGGGACTAGCTAAGTACCAGGAGCCACTGTGGAAAATAGGGCATCAAATACACAGTTTGAATTTCAAAGTGTATTTACCCCCCATCACGTCAGATCTCCAAGCATAGCTGGGCTTGGCATAGCTGTCCCCTAGGTTTCTGCAGCCCAAGACGAGGAATTGGTGGTACATGCCTGCGAAAACTGTACAGAATAGTCCTTGTGACATGTCCTGGCACCTGCTACCAGTGTGCACTTTAGGGACTTGCTGAGCTGTCTCAGTGTTTCAGAAAAGCTGGTGGAATACTTTTTTTTTTTCCCCCCCTAATTTATGGCCTATTTTATATTTACAACTTATATTCTTGATCAGTTTCCAGTATCACTATACAAGCAGTACATGACAACTGGCACAATCTGAAAACATTGTCTTGGTCCCTCTGAGGTCTGGCACCATGATATTTTCAGGCTAGTACGTGGTCTTCGCTGGCATCACAAATTCCACATTTTGTGGAGAATGAAACCCTAATTTTTCAAACCCACAGTTGCCCTCACAGAATTGTAGACATAATAGAATAACACATCACTGAAGTAATGAGCTGAATATTACAGGTGGGACTTTTCTGCTCTTGGCCCATGGTCATCTCTCTTGAAGAGACGCCAGTGCCATCTCAACCCTCAGGCAGATGTGACTCCTTTCCTCTCTGCATTTAAGTCCCTAGGTCTAAGTACTTTTTTTTCCTCTATTCTTTAGCCTGTGCTGTTCAGTGCTCAGAAATCCAAGTGGAAGTACCTGTGGATCTGTCTCCTCATGCCTGCTCAGAGAGAGTTACTTGCTCAGAGCAAGTTACTGAACATGGGTGAGGAAGTGCCTGCCCATGCAGTGCTCTGCATCCTGCCCATGCAGTGCTCTGCATCTCCAAGCCCTGAGCCCTTGCATGCTCCAGATGCAGTCCTGGACAAGGTGCAGCCCTCCTAGCACCAGCACTACATTTACCTTAACACTAGCACATCCTTTTTTTTTCTAGAAACTGGGCAGTGTATTGAAGAGGAGATGCACAAATAGCACATGACATTCTTTATATGTTCACCCATTTACATTTTCCTTCCCTTTTCTATTAATTTTGGCAGCTATTATATAAGTAAAAGCATTTTTTTTTTCCCCACACAGCTATCTACACCTTTTGCTTTGCATTGCAATAGGCTTAGAAACCACTTGGGGGAACATTTTACATTGCAGTTAATGACAAGTAAAGAAACTGCGTTGTCACAAATACCCATTGATCTGACTCAGCCACTTTAAAGAGCACTGGATATCACAGAAAACCRTCAGATTTCAGTGAGAAATGCCAATATTTAGCACTTCTGAAAATAATGTACTCCCCATGCCCTACTCTCATTATATAATCAGGAAAGTTTGGATTTAAGTGAGTTCTTATGCATCAAGCATAAAAGACCTCTTCTTTTGGAACCCTTGAATTATCCCTTGATATATAAAAAGGAGAGGGGGAAAATATTGTTCAACTACTAAATGACATTTTGTAGTGCCTTAAAATAACTATTTTAGATGATTTAGATGTCATTCTGGGGATGATTCAACATATGCCAGTGAAAATTCTGTAGGGTTCTCCCATCCTCCCAAAAGAAAAACTCCTGTCTTTAACACATTTAAGTCTCATAGGTAGAAGTTTAGAAAAGGGGCTAGAATGGGCAGCAAGAGCCTTTAGTCAGTGCARAAAGGAGGAAAACAGAACATTTTCTAATCCCACCCAATCTTGGTAAAAGCAGAGAAGCACCAGCAGATGGAGCCAGGCCATTCTTTTCTCCTCGAAAATCCGCCCTATACATCTGGTCTTCTTTTCACAAAACACAACTTTTTATGACCTGGACGAGGGCACGGAATGCACCCTGAGCAAGTTTGCGRATGACACCAAGCTGGGTGGAGTGGCYGACACTCCGGRGGGCTGTGCTGCCATCCAGAGGGACCTGGACAGGCTGGAGAGTTGGGCAGAGAGGAACCTCATGAGGTTCAATAAGGACAAGTGCAGGGTCCTGCACCTGGGGAGGAATAACCCCAGGCATCAGTACAGATTAGGGGTGGACCTGCTGGAAAGCASCTCCACGGAGAGGGACCTGGGAGTCCTGGTTGACACTAAGTTAACCATGAGTGAGCAGTGTGCCCTCGTGGCCAAGAAGGCCAATGGGATCCTGGCCTGCATCAGGAGGAGTGTTGCCAGCAGGTCAAGGGAGGKGATYCTGCCCCTCTACTCAGCTCTGGTGAGGCCGCACCTGGAGTACTGTGTKCAGTTCTGGGCTCCCCAGTATAGGAGGGACGTGGAGCTTCTGGAGAGGGTCCAGAGAAGGGCAACCAGGATGATTAAGGGAATGGAACATCTCTCGTATGAAGAGAGGCTGAGTGAGCTGGGCCTKTTTTCTCTGGAGAAGAGACGGCTCAGAGGGGATATGATTAATATGTATAAGTTCAGGAAGGGAGAATGCAGGGAGGAAGGGSACAGGCTGTTCTCACTGGTGGCCAGCGATAGGACGAGGGGTAATGGCCACAARCTGAAGCATAAGAAGTTCCGTCTCCAGGTGAGGAGCAACTTCTTTACTGTTAGGGTGACAGAGCAGTGGAACAGGCTGCCCAGGGAGGTTGTGGAGTCTCCTACTCTGGAGGTCTTCAAAACCCGCCTGGATGCCACCCTGTGCCACATGCTGTAGGTGTGCCTGCTTGAGCAGGAAGGTTGGACTAGATGATCTGTAGAGGTCCCTTCCAACCTTAAATATTCTGAAATATTCTGAAATCTTTGGAATTTCACCCTGCACGCCAACCCCTGCCGGGTCGCTGCGTGRCAGTGGTGTGAGTGCAGGCACTGTGTGGACAGCGCTGCGTGGTGCGTGTCCTCGGGAGCTGAAGGGCAGCGCTTGGGATGAAGTCACCAGTGGGAACCCAGGACATCTGCCACCAGCAGTGGGGTCTCCTTTTCCAAAGGGCAGCCACCCTGTTCATTAGTCACTTTCYTCGTTTGCACTAAATGGGTTTTGCAGTGAGCATCAAGCAAACTCAAGCCCTATGTGCCAGTGGTTTCCAGGTTTGGAGGACCTGAGRTTGTGCGCTTGAGACTTGAGGAGAGGAGCATCCCTGCACCCTCTCCCTCACAGCTGTGTGGCTTGCCCGATTGCTCTGGGTTTGCTCTGCTCAACTTGGTTTCCACCTGGCTCTGCCCATGCTCCAAGCTCAGCCCTCTGTCAGCCCCAAGCACTGTTCTTTGCATGTGCCTTCAGCTGCTATCCTTTCCTCTTATGTTCCCTGTATGAATGGCCTTCTCTGACCAGGCTGCCCACAACACTTCACCTACTAGACTTAAAGCACTTCTCTCGCTGTGTTTTTTCACAAAGTCCCATAAAGCATAAATTCAATTTGTTTCTAAGAACCTAAGTAATGCAAAGTTGGCTAATAGGGAACCCAGTTCTGTCCCCTCTGCCTCACGCTAGAGCTAACTCCAGAAATAACTCTACTTAAAATTGTTAGACTTAASGCTTTTAAAAAGTATTTAAATCTCTTTATTTGAAGCCATTTGTTTTTTAAATCCAGTTGTGTTGCTGTAAAATCAATGGAGCTAAAATCTGTTGAAGTCTGGCACATGGCCGGTTTCCCCCCCAGATCAGAATCATCTCCCCCACCCCTCATCCTCACACACTGAGGCCGAGTGGCAGGAGCATTTCCGTGGGGAGGTTACTGAGGTTTGGGAGCTGAAAAGCAGCGACGGTTGGGAGCAGGTCCTGGAGCAGCTGGTGGACTAAAACACAGGGGTAGCTCAACAAAGCCAGGAATGCCAACGTTGTGTGAGCAGCAGCAGGTGCTAGGGGTGGAAAAAGAAAAAGGCTGAGCCAGAGATCAGGGTTGAGGGAAAGTGTCTGAACTTGTGGTACACCTGGAGGGAAAAACTCTCCTCAGGAGGAAATCCATCCTGGTTTGGCCTGGTAGTGCAAAGGATTTCTGGAATGATGGAGCTGATGCTTCCAGGAAGTGTTAGCCACTGACTCGGGAACAAAGATATTCCCGGGACTAGAACTGATAAATGTGAGATCTGTGAAGAAGTTTGCTTTTTTTCAGACACTGGGTAGTCCGGGCATCATGTAGATATGAATTTATACTTCTTGGCAGATCATGGGGTAAACCTCAGAAGATCAGCTGCTGAGCTAACACAGCTTCCCTCTCTTGAAGGTCATCACTAGGATGTGCAGGAATATGCCAAGAGGCTCAATTTTGACAAGACAGCCATGGATTTCTCCTCAAGAAAAGCAATACATTGGGGTTTGCTATCTCTCTGGTATGGCTTTACACAGGTGACAGCAATTCGAAGGTGTTAATGCTCAGAGATACARAGATGCCAGCTCAAGTATCAGCAGTGATTTTCTGGTTAAGCCAGCACAGAAGACCTCAGAGACAGTGCAGGCACCTTGGGAAAAACAGCCACAAATCCCTCAGCTACCGGYTGGGTCATTGCTGCAGCCTGAGAATTTATAGCATCCTTTAAACAATGTTTGCTGAGAGTTGCAGCAAACATATCTACATTTATGAACACATACATTTATGTAGAAATACATTTATAAATATAGATTTAAAGGATCATTTTTCTTCTTGCTGTAGGAGTGCACATTTTTCTTTGCCTCCCAGTCTAGAAGTCTTAGAGTTGCCTGGTTACTCTGATTCAGAATCTCTGTGAGATGTCTCTTGATGAAGGAGCAAATAGAATTTGGCAATTAAAAAAGCTGGCTTTGTTATCTAAATGTAGAAATCCTTAGGAAATAAATAACCATTTGAAGAGCAATTGTACATTGCATTACATATTGTAATGCAGTATGTATTAGTAGTGAACATTACTCTTTTGTTTTTTGTAGATGCATGAAGGTCACTAATAATACATGTAATAATTAGGATTTTTTTAAATATTCAATTAATATAATTTTGTTCATAGCATATATGAATTGCAAATGTGATTAGAAAAGCATTTTTGTTGAAGATTTCCCACACAGATCAGCACTACTAAAAAATTGTTTTCAACTGCCAATATATTCATTTCCACTTTGAATTAAAGGAAYACGGTGTAGGCAGGTGAGCACACACAGCACAGACATCAAAGCAATCTCAAAAGTGTCTTCTATGCTTAAGTGTGTATGCGCATATATTTGTCTTTATTATATATAATATGTGTCAGTGTATAAACATGTGGTTGTGCTTATGATTATAGATTTGTGAGGATCTGGGAAATGTTTAATTGCAGCAATTGTTTTATTTTGCACATTATGCTATTTAGAATGAAGCCTTGTTGTTTTAGTACTTGCTTAGTGGAAGTCCTTTTTTTGGTTGTATTTTGATGAATGAGAACAAATGCCTTAAGGGCAACCAGAGGCACAGAATGGTAGGGAAACTGGGGAATATTTTTGGAAAAGTGAGATTTGTGGATAAATGATTTTGCTTGGAGTTCATTCCAYGGGGGAGAAAAGCCTCTATCAATGTGAACTCTAAAAGGTCAGGATTTGATTTAATAAACTTAACCTTCAAGAAAGCCAACCTTCTCCATGCAGGATATTTCCTTAGGCTAGCTTCACTCAACTAGCAATAAATGCAGAACAAACACAAAGATGAAAAAAGTCACATTTTGTAAATCTGTCCATGTTTTACATCATAACTAACTGATTTTGTATACTACTTTATATATATATATATATATATACACTAATACTAAATCCACTTGAGGTGGGATAGATGGCATTATGATGTTTATTCTGTAACCTTGCAGTATGCCTACTAGCCTAACCTAAATCACTTAAGTCTGTAACTTTTGCACTAAATTTTTACTGTTATAGTCTCACTTTGAACATTGTTTAGTCCCAAAGGGCTATTGGTTCAAACAGCTTCACCTTGCTGGTATTTCCTATATTTTCTAGACTTATTTTTTTCCATTCTTAATATCCAGTGGCTATACAAGAGGCACAGAAGTCAATACGGCTGCTCCTCTTGTTTCTGAGAATCAGGACAAGTCAAGACAAGCAAACGTTACTCAGCCTTAAAGTCAGTATTATATAGCTGCCTGTAACAATTACTTTAAAATGGACAATGGAAGACTCAAGTAGTCATGATATCACAATGGTCTTAATTTTTGGCAGAACTTTGGTAAAGGAAAAGTATACAGAATAAATAATATTTTTCAGCATGGCAAAATGTTATCCTGATACACAGTATTTACTACAGAAATGTAATGTAATGTGACTACTAATTCCCGAGGAAAAGTACAGTAAAATGGGATCATCTTACTGCTAACTAATGTAAAACATTTCTGTTAAAATTTGAGAAAAGAAAAAATAAAATAAAAATTGAGGAAGACATAATCCATCAAAGCCAAGGGAGCAATGTAGTGCTAAATGGAATGCAGTGTTATATCAGCAGGAATAATTAGAGCTTAATGCTTTCTAAATTAGCACTACCAGGTAAAAATAGGTATTCAGTTTAAAGTTGCCCAAGGTGGATGTTGAGTCAATTGGGGTTGCTGCCCTCTCGTGTGCTCTGAGCATCTCTCAAAGCTTGGTGGTACCACCAGCCTCTCCTCCCTGTCATGCAGGGTGCATCAGCAGCAGGGAAAAAGGCAGAGCATACTGGATTAAGATGAAATGGCAGAAGAAATTATATTGAAATTAAGTTGCTGCTAATCATAAAACAGAAATCTATCTGACTAGAAACCTGATTTACAATCTGGTCACCATAAGAAAATAGGACTTAGCAGCAMGAGAGTGAACATCAGCAATGCAGTGAGGATGGCTAGGGAAGAAACTTCCCAGTGGGCTGATTAGTCCATCATCACTGACTAAAGCCCTGTTTGCATCTGTCCATGAAACAACAGATCCCACTTGCTTCTTTGCTAAGCCAGTCTACTGGTCTGGAGGTGTATAGGAGTGCACAGCAATGCTTATGGTTCTATATTAGGGTTCATGCATGAATGCAACAGTATTTTTCCAATCATTATTATAGTTTGGACATATATATCCAAATTAACTACCAGAAAATSATAAAATAGAACTAACTTTTCTAACATATGTTTTGCATACTTCACTGATCTCAGATCTGTGATGTACTTTCACAGATTCACAGATTCACAGAATATTTAAGGTTGGAAGGGACCTCTACAGGTCATCTAGTCCAACCTTCCTGCTCAAGCAGGCACACCTA
>NW_020455627.1:235339-251996 GCF_003342845.1 Nothoprocta perdicaria
AGAGGCTGAGCAATAACCTCGGCCAGTTCCCTCAGCAGAACTTTGCCTATAAGTGTATTTCATTTCAGAGGATGACTGAAAAGCAGAGATGCATTATTTTTATTTCTGTCTGTAATCTAATTTTAAGTTTTTATTCAGTAAGATTTAGTAACYTTTGCCTTTAATCCAGCCAGAAATACAGTCTCTGACATCTTTTGCTGGTCATGTTTTGGTTTACAGAAGTGTTTGGAGTAAGGAGACAGACTGCACTGTGTTTCTCAGGGAATTGCCCTGACATCCCAGGATGTCTGCACTCTCTGATGGAGATGGATGCAAAAACACCAGAGCGGATCAGGATCAAGGATCAGGAGTGTCTGCTTGTCACTGAAATTTTTTAGACCATCAAGCAATTCTTTATAACACTGTAAGTAGCATGGTACTCCAGAAAAACAATTAAAAAAAAAATAAAAGGCATTCTGAAACATACATAAACACAGAGCCAAAAAAACCTTTCATATCCAAACCTAAAAGTAACAGATTTACAGAGGGAAAATGAAAATACAGTGTGGAGGAGACTGACTATTTAAGCCTCAAGGGGCTAACTATCTCCTAAATGAATTAGGTAGGCGACAGTTGCAGAAATGTTGCTCCTAATGGCAACCCTCAGCAGGATCAGACTGGCAGCAGGCTGCATAACTCATTTCTGCATGTTTGATTTATTTTAGTACAAGAAAAAGGATTTCAATGTTACTCTTYCTTGCCTAATTAATGATCAAAGTTGTCCACATCTTTGGTGAAAACTTGCTGGCCTATTTTTTTTCCTCATCTGTGCTCTCATGAAGCAGTTGCAATCTCCCTGTGCTGCTCACACAGCATTACTTGAGGTTTGGAGTGCAAATAAATAAATTAGTAAGAGTAATTTGTGTGAAATACACACACAAATATAGCTGTGTGGTCACAGGCTACACCGTGCTCCTTTCCATGGGTTAGTTCAGGCAGTTTTCTTCCCAGTTATTGCAAATTAAAGAGTAATACCAAGGGGCTTCCTATCTGGAACTGATTCAGTTTGCTCCTGTTTAGTAGTAGATATATTTGGAGTATAATATTAACRATAGTCTCAGCAAATGAGAAGAACTGCAAACGATAGTGATGACACAATAATAATGAATGAAGAAAAGGAAATTTCTACTGGAAAATCAGAGCCTCCAACAGAGAATTCTGTTTAAAATATTGTCTTTTATAAATTGATAGTCACCAGAGTTGGAGATGTTGTTGGTGTTCACCTAACTTAAATAGAGATCAAGGAATACTTGGCTCTCGCGTTGGATTTGAGGTCTGCATGTTGGCTTTTTTTCTGAGGCAGTGTCATAAAAAGAATTTCACAGAGACCTGGGAAATTYAGCAGCCAACGCCAGTGATGCCCCTGCTGTGTGGGAAAGACCTTGGCCAGGACAGGTTTGTGTCATTAGGTGGCCTAGATGTTTACCCAGGTATTYCCATCTGCACAAGAATGGTGATGATTGCCTGGATCCTTGTTCCCCAGAGATAAATCCTGCTGGAAAAGGAAGAGGGAAGGTGGAGAATTAACTCATGTGCTCAGTAAAAGGCTATGAAATCTGTAATGGGCCACATATGGATTGGCACAAGGATTTCTGAAACAGAGAATGTAACCGAGTCCAGGCTTTGGGGTTTTCATGCTGTTCCAAAGGATAAAGCACATTTTGCAGCGGATCTCCTTGTCCTTGAAACTGTGAATGCTGAATGACAGTATGTGAACAGGACCCCTAGGGACTGCTAAACATATTTCTGACAAAGATAGGCTGCATGTATGTGTTGCTGCAGRTAGGAGTTAGCTGCTCTTCTGCCATGGAAGTATCCTCCTCAAAGATATTTTTGTAAAGCYTCTCTTTCAGTATATGCAAAGCCTCAAGGTTTCATTGCCTTCTGATGTCTGAGTCTTTAGCATCTGTATTTTTATGATTCTCTTTGCTGCTATTTAATTCATATAAATTCATATAAATGATTTTTTTTCCCAGTAAATAATGTCCCTTGAGTTTAGATAAAGAAACTAGGCACATAATTCTATACAAGAGTTGACCAAGACTTTTCTCAGTTATTATTTAAGGATGTGGGAGGAAAGAGGAGGAAGTGCATTTCTCTCTGAACCAACCGTAACTTTCACAGATGTGCAAACCATAAGTGAAGCTGATTCTCTTCCTATAAACAATGTCTCTTAGGTGTAGCTAAGGTCACTTTTTCATCTTACCATTGAGTTCCGCAGCGTTAACTTGGAGGAAGAGGAGTTAAGCTGTGCCACATTCTGGCTTAGTGGGACACAGCAGCAAAATCTGCAGCAAGCCTCTTTAAGCCTTTCTGAAAGCACCGTATCAAAGGGCAGAAGCTAAGCTGGAGAGGCTACTTATYGTGCCAGGACAATAGCAAAGATACCTTCAGTGGAAAGCGAGTTAAGGCTTTTTTCTTTCATGAAGCTTTTTATGCACTGTTAGAAAACGCTGACTCATGCAAGCTTTTCATAGCAATGTACTGATGTGCTGTTCTTCAGTGAGAGCTTCCTTAATTCCTAGCACACACCTGGTTAGACAAAGAGAAGATACCTCTCCCCAGTGCCCTGAGGTTGCCCTCTTCTCCAGGCTGCAGTCACTTTTCCTAGATTTTTTTTTTTATTAAGCTTCAAACACTCTATAAGGAAACAGTGATACCCTTAATGGCCTGAGGATTTTGTTTTCCAGCTCTCCTTAGTGCTCCCATAATGGCTACGTGCTGTGACAGCAGAAATAAYGCATGTCTCTGAGGAGGCTGAGGGGGGCAAGGAAGATGGAATGCTGTTGCTGGAGGGACAGGCCTGGGATTTCTAAGGTATCTTAACTGTGCACTTCCTTACCTTCAGAAATGCTCAGTTTTCTTTTAGATTACAAATTAAGACTGAATTTATAAATTGCTATAGGTTTTCTTGTAGCGTCCACATTTTTGTTGTCTTTAGGCCATATATTGTGTACCTTAACAACAGAGCATTTGCATCCCTAAAGTTCACACGCGGAAGGTTAGAAGAATTTTTTTACCTTAGAAACCTCTGTTATGGGTGGGAAGGTTAACAGCACCAGAGCAGTCTCCCAGCCTGGGGGGACTGTCAGATAATAAACCACAAAAACTGAGACAGAAAAATTTAAGACAGAAAAATTAGCATCTTGTATTAGAATAAATCAGGAGTAGATTTTTTCTTTTTACATAGAAATCTTCCYGGAACTAGGCTGATGTTTCATAACTTCTGGATGTTTCATAGTCTCTTATCTGAAGGTCTGCCTGCAAAAAGAAGCAGTTCACTCTGAAATGACTCACTGTAGCAGATATAACACAAGAAACCTCCCCCCAGTACTTTATTCTGAGTTACATTTCTTCAAAGTATCATCTACTGAATGTACGAGGACTGACTGCCCCTTTGCCTGGTCTAGTTAAAATCCACCACTGGAGAAAAGGTATAGCTTAAAGAATTTGCAACTAAAATGGTGAAAGAATATCTCTATGTAGGCAAAAGACAAAGTTAGCATGTAGTATTATTTTCCTTGTAGAGTTTTTTTTTAATAAGTACTTGTATATGTCAGGATCTACAGGCAGTACTTAGGAAATACATAGTTGAGCATGATGGGACTTGGAGAATATACCATATTYGTGTGTTAATGTGTGTATTTAGATGCATATTATGCATATTGTATAATTATCAATTACCTTTATATATAAATAACTTTGGCTGGGTATTCATAACTGATGGTCTATGAGGAAGGGCAAAATTTATTAGTGGGAGAGGAAGTGGAGACTCACAGGACACATTGTTCGTAGTGTTTGATCCATACACATAGAGGGATTCTTGTTAAAGCCAAAGTGGCATTGCTGGAACAACATAAGACATCTCAATGAAGAACTCAGGAACATGAGCAGGGTGGAGGAAGWCTAAGGACAGGAACTGAAATTAAAAACTTCATTCATATCTGTGAGAACTGGTTGAATTARTGCAATTTTGAGATCTCCTTAAACCACTTTCTGGTAATTGTTTCAAACTTGTTCAATATAAGAAGATTAAATTTGATGATTGTAATTATGAATAGTACAAATCTAAAATTACAGTATACCATAAAAATAAATTAACACTTAACAAGAAGAGTTATTGGTAAACTGCACATACATAAGGTTTGTTACACATCATTAAGTATTAATCTTGCTTGATAGTATCTTGGGAAGAAAATATGGCTTTTTCAGTAAAGGCGACAGTGGTGGGACTCATCTCACTTTACRCATCTACAAGGGATATCCCCCGCTGCAAGCGGGGTGGTATTTATATAGGGAACCTAACATAACTGTTAGATATGGATGTCTGCTCTTAGTCACATGCAGACTATTCTGGGGAGTCTTAGCAAAGAAAGGTGCTGGTAYTTCTCAGGCTTTCTTAATTCCCTCCCTCATCTCTCCCACACACACTTCATGGTGGAGCTCTTGCTCTTCTTTTTTTTTCCCCAGCCACCCCAGCACCAGGATATTATGACTTCTCTCAATTTTTGGATAAGGAATTTGGCTAGAATATGGTGCAGAAGACATTTATCTTGATAAACTATCACGATCTGTCCTCATCTAAAGCAAAGTTTACCAGCTGCCCTGGTGAGCTCACAGGAACTGATTTGCCTGCATACACCTGAGTTTGGCCATTACACCAAGACATAATCCAGCTGGCCATGACAAGTCTCCAAAAGATCTGAGAGAAGGCTGAGTGATTGCAGCTGAGCACTGTGGTGAAAGAGCATGGCCTTGGGCTGCACAGCTACGTCAGGTTTGCAAACGTATGGTGCTCTTTGATGAGGGAGCTCATGTACTTATTATGGCCCCCGCACATTTAGGAGGCCTTAGCATTTATTTTGGAACCAGGATACCCTTAGGATAGGATTAGGATTACCTTTAGGATTAGGATACCCTTAGCATTTATTTTGGAACCTGGAAGCATTTGGCAGAAGATCACGTCTTGCCTACAGTCAAGTCCTGGTTTCTGTTTGTTGGGCTAGTGGTACCTTCAGTGAGCACATGGAGTCACAGCACTTGATTGAGGTGCATATGGATTATTGCACTGGTTGCTCTGGACTGCGTGCATATAATGCAGGGCAAAATACAACATGTATGCACAAAGGAATATATGGATATTCCTTCCTTAAATAAAGCGTATGATATTTAGCTGAGTGATATAAAAGATTGACTTCAACAGCAGGCAGACAGGCCAGGCTCAGGAGGTGTGATCACACTGCATATATCATACCTGTGCCACAGCACAGAGCAGTCTTGGGGAAGAGAAAGAACTTAAATGGCTAAGTTGATGTACTGAGTTATCTCAGTGATAAGTGACATTATCAATGCTGCCTTCCTGGGGGCACCAGGAAGGGATGGTTAGATGGTTAGATGAGTGGGCTGGGGTGAGATGTACTGTTTGTAACCTCACCATTGATGTGTGGCTACTCAGAGCTCTTCCCTATAACTTTGCAGCAATTGTCCAGCTCTCTGCAATTACTGGTGCAAGGAATACRCCTTAATCTTGTCTGACATACAATGTGACCTGACAGAACATTAGCATTATGGCCAATACATTTTCTAGGTATCCATTTTCACTGACATACAGATTTCCAAATTTGGAAAATTATGGACCCAAAATTCATCATRGTTGCATTTAATAGTGCCAAGTGTTGGAATAATTCTGTACTACCTAGTGCTTAATACCTATGATTAATAGCCTTAAAATTCGACTCACTACACACATATTTTATCTGATACTGATAGTACACCACTATCCTTAATTCCAATAATTTAAGGTATTCTTTCAACATTTAAAAATTATATCAGTTGCAGTGAAAGTGCAAGCCACATGTTATTTAAGTCATTTCAAGCTTCAAGTCACTTTATATGCCATCTTTTCAATTACATCCTACTCGCTATATAGAGCACTTACTCATAAAACAGAATGAGTTAGTCAGACGTACAGAGTTTTCAAGGTCACTATATTGTTAACAAAACTTGTTAACTGACACAGCCATTAGTCATAAAGCTGAGTAAATGTAATGATGAAGCCACTCATCGTTCCTTACAACCCTGTTACATCCTGCCTTCTAAAGAGGGAATTGTTATTTTGGGGCCTGATTCAAACCTACTTAAGTCAGTGGAAAAACCTCCCTCTAGCTCCCTGGGCTGCAGATCAGGCTGCCAGTAAGTAAGAGAGCTCTCAAAGGGAGCAGGCAACACAGTGGTAATATGGGCAACGCCTGGTCATTCAGATTTCTACATATCAGCTTCTGTCATGGTTTATACCACAATAATTCAYAGCTGTAACATTCCCTTCCCCAAAGCAGGTGGACCCTGATCAAGCCAACTGAATTATGTGTTTGTCCTGTAGATCCCTCTTGCTATGGGAAGCACAGACTTTCCCTGCTGCGGAAAGCATGTGATAATTATTGTTTGGCCTGATGGGTTTTGCTGCGCTCCCAACAGTGGATTGCTATTCATCTGATAGGTGCAAGGAACCCAACGCGAGGATACACGCAACAGTGCAAAATGAGCAATAAATACAGTGCTCAGTAACCTAATGGAGACACTTCATTTTAATGAAATTCTCACTCAGCTCCAGGGAGAGATCAAAACAGACCTACTCCATTTTAATGATAAGGAGTACATGATCCCTGTGTACATTGCCTCTTCCAGTGTGTAGTAATGAACATTGAGTGTAAAGGCGAAGGCTGCAGTCTCACTTGAGTCTGACATGCAGTGCTCACCCATGCTGTAAGGGTAGGAATTTGAGTCATCCTTGCCAGATGAAAAGCTGGGAGGCTGGAAAGGCTATTAAGGCTCTGTCAGTGCAGGGATGTACAATATAAGATGAAACGCAGCACATGTTTCACCTAGTGTGAGATATCTTGGGTACTTCTAAACTGAAAGTGTCATCCTAACCTCCTTCTATGGCCACTAGAAAGAAATGGGCAATTTTAAGGTGTAATTTATATGATCTGATGTAGGCATCACACTAAAATGAAAGTAATTAAGCCACAGAGCCTTATGACTGCACTGAATAAACTCCATTGACCATACATGAATTTTAGGAAGGCTCATTCATATGCAGGTTTGTATGTTGTAGACATTCTTTCAAATCAGTCCTACCTGAGGCATCTTCTACTTGGACCCAGGAGGCAATGGAAGGACCAAATTGTCAGTAGAAGGCGGTGGGAGGCAGGRAGCAGGTCAGGCAGAGGCTGATGTGGCCAGGGCCAGCAGGAAGGAGGACAAGTTTTGTTTATTAGAGGGGGCTAGAAGAATTAGTGCATGAACAGCATCATCACACTGCCACACAGCTGAGAAACACTGGCAGCAACGTCAAAGAACTCCTCCTACAAGTAGTAATAACAAAAATGAAGTATTTAATTTAAAATTCAAGACACTTGAAGAATGAAGAGCACCCAGAAGGTAGAATAAGATGTCAGCAAAGACTGCATCCTTTAGTGGGATTTATTTAACACTACAACTCCTGCCATGGTCATCTATCTGCTGAAACAGCTTTTCTGAAAGAAAGCACATCTTACATTGGAGGCAATTGGAACATTGGTATTGGAAAAAGAGACAAAATAATATTCCAAAACATTTCTGTTCAGTTCTCAGCAAAGGCAGGGGAAGGTGAGAGGTAGATGAGGTGGAAACAGACGGTAAGTCTGCACCAAAACACACGTGCCTGTGGGCAGAAGAGAATTCAGGGCAGAGATTAAGGACAGGGACGGTGAATGTTTGGGTTGTGAGGACGGAGCAGGTAGGCTTTGATGACTGAGATGAACCTGCAACAGCAGGAAAAACAGTGGGGTTTAACAAAGGCAGGAGTGTGGGATGAGCAGAAAAAGTGAAGAAAATATCAGAGTTTCTCTTTCATAGATGAACATGATGGAGAAGCTAAAATTCATMAGGAGAGAATAGTTGGAGGCCATGCTAGATAGATGTGACGTAACAATATTTAGATGTACAATAATTAGGTGGCTATGGACAGATTAAATAGGATTTCTGAAAATGCCTAAATCTTTGGTGCTTCTAAGTCTCTTCTGTTTTCAGTGCATTGCTCCTGAGTAAAGGATACAGTGGAAAAGAGAGGGAGACCAACTTAGATTCCACCGAATAACAACTTTAACCAGTCTGAGCAAGAGCTCAAGCAGGGCATACAAGAGGGGGTATAAAATAAAAGAATGAAGAAAAAAATGAATAAAGAAGCAAACTAGGAAACATCCATGCAGGACGTGTTGAGACTATGGCAGGAGATGAGCTCATTCATACAACATTTTCTAAAGGAAGAGAGAGGGACAACATCCCCAAAGGAGAGCAATAGACATACCAGAAATGAGAATCAGGAAATCTGCTTAAGGCTTTCATTAAGATCTGTGTTTATTTTGATTGCAGATTGTTGCAGTGACATTAAGTACATGTAAATTGGATTCTTAGGACAGATTTTAGCACCTCACTGTGCCACAACTTACCTTTCTTCTGAGGACATTCAGCTCTCTGCTTACAGAGCCCGGCTGTTTCCGTTAAGGATGTAAGGAGGAACAGATGGATATTATTTGTTTGAATTTACCTAGCTCCATGGAACTGAAGTGATGAAGAACTGCTGAAATTAAACAGACCTATAAAACTGTACCAGATGTACCAGAGCCACAAATACCTAAGACCATCCTTGTGACATTTGGATAGTATTTGGAGAGCAAAGCAGGAGTTTTAATTTGCTCTCCCTGTGTACAGTGTGATGCCACTATATAACCAGCAAACTGTGAATATGTGCAAAGGAAACTCCTGTTCCCACTGAAAAAAAAAAAAAAAACCACAAAAAATCTAAATATTCATTTCATACATTTGAGCAACTCAGGAGACTATAAAAAATTTAATGCAGGATAAGGTCAGGTCTTTTTATCTTCTGACTCGTCTAGCTTTTATTCGTTTTACTACAAAAACTGCAAATTGCAACATAAAAGAGTCAATAAGAAACTTTCCTTAGCACAAAATGACTTATATTAATGAAGTGGCCATAACTCACAAATTGATAATAATGTACTCAGTAATCCTTTGTGAATCCATATACATTTTAATGATGCCTATTAGATATTATAAATCCACTGTATTATAAACGGTGATGAGCAGTATTGTGCCTGTTTACTATCACAGCATACACCATAAAGAGGTCATCCTTCTTCCTAGCATCTTTAGGAAGTAGTCACGTTATCTCCACACACATGATGGGAAATTAAGGCATGGGGAGCCAGGGAGCCAGACCAGTACTTACAGAAGGAACGCTGCTTCTAAATAATATGCCAAATTTTGTAATTGGTCATTTGCAGCAGAAAAATAAATGGATATGGCTTTTTAAAAAATTATTATTATCTCAGGACTTTGTGCGGCAGAGGTATTTTACTAAGGTGGCTATATTTTGGCAGTAAGCAATTTAAAAATGAATAAATGGAGTGCAATCCTTGGAGGTTAGCCCAATAGTGCTGCCCTTTGTCCCATGCTCAAGCTTGGGAAAATAAATCCTAAAAGCCCAGTGTAAATACAGGAGGGAAAGAGCAACCATGCCATTTCTAGTGGAATGTGGAGCCTTTTGTAGTTCCTGTAGGCTGACAAAGAGCATTGAGAACTAGATGGGGCCACCAGCTGGAAAGCAAGGACCCGAATGGGCTAGTATCAGCTCTTTGGATGATGGACGATGATTCTTGTTCCTTAAGAGTTTTGCATCAGTGGGATTGCTGACAGCGTGTTTGTGTCCTTGATAGGGGTGGGAGGCACGTCTGGCTAAACATGGACAGCTTGTTCACAGACCTCCTTGAAATGAGTTTGTGGTCTCTATCCGGGACGTACAGAGACCACCTAGGGAAAAGGGGTCTATGCTGTGAAATGTGTTATCATCTCTTGTTTTACACTAAGAACTCATTCCTGGTAGTCTTGAGTACATTCATTCTAGTTATGCTCATGTATGGATGGTCCTGTGTCTGTTCAAAACAGTTTCCCAAGCAAACAGTCTGCCTGGCTTATCCCCAGTCTGTTTTACAAGCCCTGTATGAGGGCACAGGCCCTCCTCCTGACTTTGTACATTTGCTATTCTATTTGCAAATAATTGGCACACCATCAAAATCCTCTTTGAATTGACTTTGAAAACACCAATATGAAAGACTAGATAATTGTTTTTGATGGTGTGCCAATTATTTGCAAATAGAATAGCAAATGTACAAAGTCAATTCAAAGAGGATTGGAGACTAAAAGTTCCTTATTTTGTGGCTTTAGAAATCACAAGTTCCTATCCTAAGAGTTAACCAATTAATGTGCCTATCATTCAGCAGCCTAATACCTACTGTCCTCTAATACTTCTCTTGGATTTTATTAACTTATACTAGAAAAATGTGTTTCCAGTGAGAGGAGGCAAGAAACAAGCAAGGGGAAGTATGGAAGTGTGAACATGGTTTGCTTCATTTAAATGTATTTCTTCTTAAAAAGTAGGAGCAAGACGGTGACAGAAAACACAGCGATTCATCAAAGACAGGTTTTCATCAAATTTCTGCTACAGTGCATGCAAAGATCAAGACTTTTTCTTTAATAAATCTTTGCAGGCATACTGTGTATGCGTGTGTGTGTGTGTGCATGTTTACGCAGATTCTTTACATTAGTCTTATGAGGACGCCCATCACTAGCCCATTCCCCCAGAATTCAAAGCAATAAACCTTGGAARTCCTTTCCTTACTTCTTAGATCTGTGAAGAGGTCTTCAAAAGGCCACTATGGATTATGAGCATGAGAAAGCCAAGCTGCCTTAGAGACGTGTGGGCTCTCTAGAATCACAGACTCTTTAAGGTTGGAAGGGACCTCAGAGGTCATCTAGTCCAACCCCCCTGCACACGCAGGGTCACCTAGAGCACATGGCACAGGGCTGCGTCCAAGCAGGTTTTAAAGATCTCCAAAGAAGGAGACTCCACAACCTCTCTGGGCAGCCTGTTCTAGGGCTCTGTCACCCTCACTGTCAAGAAATGTTTCCTTAAGTTCCTGTGGAATTTTTGGTGCCTCAGCTTGTGGCCGTTTCCTCTAGTCCTATCGCTGTCCACCACTGAAAAGGGGCCAGCCCCCTCCTCCTCACTGCCTCCCTTGAGGTATTTATACACGCTGATCAGGTCCCCCCTCAGCCTCCTCTTCTCCAGGCTGAACAGGCCCAGCTCTCTCAGCCTTTGCTCATAGGGCAGATGTTCCAGGCCCCTGATCATCCTGGTAGCCCTGCGCTGGACTCTCTCCAGCAGCTCCACATCCCTCTTGTACTGGGGAGCCCAGAACTGGACGCAGTACTCCAGATGTGGCCTCACCAGGGCTGAGGGGGACGATCACCTCCCTCAGCCTGCTGGAGACGCTCTTCTTAATGCACCCCAGGATCCCGTTGGCCTTCTTGGCCACCAGGGCACACTGCTGCCTCATGGTCATCTTGTCATCCACCATGACGCTGAGGTCCCTCTCTGCAGGGCTGCTCTCCAGCTGGTCCACCCCTAATCTGTACTGGTATCCGGGGTTATTCCTCCCCAAGTGCAGGACCTTGCACTTGCCCCTGTTGAACTTCATGAGGTTTCTCAACGCCCAGTTGTCCAGTTTGTCCAGGTCCCTCTGGATGGCAGCGCAGCCCTCTGGGGGTATCGGCTACTCCATAAATTGAACAGGACCGGACGGGGACTGACCCCTGGGGGACACTGCTAACCACAGGCCTCCAACTATGAAGGGGTTTGGTATGAGCTTGTGATAAGTTTATTCACTGAATGTAAATAATTCCCTTCCCTCTTCCCTCTGCATCATGTTCCTGTCACTCCTGGGTGTCATGACTCAGAAGTGGCAGTGTTCAAACCCAGGAAGCACTGGATGGCAGCGCATTCATTACAAGAGAACATCAGCCTGCGAAAGAAATTACCAGATCTCCTACATGAATAATAGCGCATTAAAAAAGCAGGAATAATGACAAATGAAAATCAACTAATTAAGACTAACTAGCTGTATTTATGCAGACATAAGAACACACAAAGGTTGTGCTGGGCTGAATGAAATGTTGATCTAGCACCACATCCAGGAGTGAATGCTAATGGAACGAAAACATGTGATTTCTGCTAAGACCAGTCTCCCACTGTTCAACATTCTGTAGATCAGGAATTGATTAAGTTTGTGCCCACTTTTTTTTCATGGAACTTGATAGATTTCTCTTCCATGACTTGTAGTAGGCTTTTTGAACTCTGATTTTCACAGCAAACTGTGAGAATGAGTGCAACAATTTAATTATACCATATACAAAAGAAAAAAAAACTATTGTAAACTGCTGCCTGATGACTTCCTAGGGTCTTCTGTAATTCCCCTCTATTGAAAAACAGCACATAATTTCTTAATCACCTTCAGACCTTTCAGAAGTTTATACACGACTCCTCTCACTCTCATTGCTCTTCCATGCTATATGATTTTTACTTGTCATGCAGAAGTATCATACAGGTGGACTAGAGGCTTTTAATGTTTTCAATGTTCTATTTGCCATTAAATTCAGAGAAGAAGATAGGACAGATCTAGAGTTTTAGTCTGTAAGTTACTGCCCCTGAAAGGAGCGAGCTGTTCGTCATGCAAGGTCTTTACTTCCCTAATGCAAAGTCCTGAACACAATACTACACTTAGTCTAAAGGTTGCATCAAGAAAATGTGAGGTAATGATACAATTAGACCACATACATTGTAAAACTCATTTTTAGTTATGTTTAATGAGAAATCTGCATAGTCTGGATCAGGACTTCAAAAAATTACGACACCAAAGGTCACAGACAGCTTTCATATAAATGTGCTTTATTGCAGAGAAGTTACATTATTTACATGCTGCAACACATTACAACATAAATCTATCAAGTATTTCATGGTGGATGCTGTAGGTTGCCAGATAACATTGTTATAAGAACCACATTATAAAGTGAAGAGACTTACAGCTTTATATACTCTACAACTTGGAGTAGCTAAAATGTTAAAAGTCAAAGGCAGTGTTTTCTCAGGCCTGCCTGTTGTCATAAGCATGCAAAAGCCTAAGGAGAGCAAATATAAAAGTATTGTCCAGTTTCAGGTCTATGATGCCACCAAAGCTGATGATAAATGTGTATTAATTTATATTTTAAAGCATATAATCTTGCATAAATTATACAAGTCTAATGAGATTGGTATAAATCTAATTATTTATAAACCATGGTTTAGAAATAAAGAAGAAATGCAAGCTTGCACATGCATTTAAAAGGACAACCTAGCAAATGTTTGTGACCTTATTATTTATTATCTTTTCTCTTAACAGATCTGCTAGAAAACATCTTAATTCTAGAGTTGCACTTCTCTTGGCAGAATAATGACAATGAAACTCCAGAAAAAGACAACTAAGCAATCTAGCCAATATATGCTGGTGGAGAAAAATCTAGGAAACACAGAACATCATTTATGTCTAACTTAGTATGTCTTCATTAAGCCATGTTTCTAGCAGCATCATAGTGAAATATAATAGTTGAGTGAAGTTTGGCCCCTCGTTTTCATAAGTGCAAAATAACCTAAAGTACCAGTTATATCTGTAGCCCACATATCAGCTGCTAAACAAACTAGGGAAAGCCTCATTGCTTTCTAAAAGAAAGGTGTCCAACTGCATCAGTTTTAGGATATTTGACTGCAACAAGCCTAAAGAACCAGAGAAGACATTTTTTAAGAAGTGAGGGAAAGGATCAGGATGAAAGAAAACAAGAATATTGCAGCCAGTGCCTTGCATGGTGAATCCTTCTTTTGCTTGCAACGCAGCTGGGCTGATTTATACCACTTTAGGAATGGACTTAGTTTCTGTGTATCCAATAAAGAGAAAGAAAATTGAGAGAAAAAGAGAGACAGTGGAAAAAGCAAGCAAGGAAGCGATCAAGTGAGAAAGAAATGAAGGAAAGATGAAAAAGAAAGAAAATAAGAAAGGAAGAAAGGAAAAGAATGAGAGAAAGGAAGAGAAAGGGATAAAAAGAGAAAGAAAATTAAGAGAGAGAAAAAGAGAGAGTGGAAAAAGCAAGCAAGGAAGCGATCAAGTGAGAAAGAAATGAAGGAAAGATGAAAAAGAAAGAAAATAAGAAAGGAAGAAAGGAAGAAAGGAAAAGAATGAGAGAAAGGAAGAAAAAGGGATAAAAAGAGGAAGGAAGGAAGGAAGGAAGGAAGGAAGGAAGGAAGGAAGGAAGGAAGGAAGGAAGGAAGGAAGGAAGGAAGGAAGGAAGGAAGGAAGGAAGGAAGGAAGGAAGGAAGGAAGGAAGGAAGGAAGGAAGGAAGGAAGGAAGGAAGGAAGGAAGGAAGGAAGGAAGGAAGGAAGGAGGAAGATGGATCAGTGGTCGCTCAGATGGTCGTGCATGAAAGGTTTGATCCTATCAAACCTGATCCTACCCCATCAAACCTGATCCTATCAAGGGATGCTTTGCTGATGTGATCCCCCTGCCCTTGACACACATGACACCATCCATAACCACCACAGTACAGAGTCTGAGGGTCCTTGCTCAGCTCCAAGTGTAAAAGAGAGGGTAGGATGAGTGAGGGTGGAGGGGGCTGGGACCTGGTCCTTGTGAACAGGTATCTGAAAGGCTGTGAATTTGCACAAAATATTCCCTTTCACAGTTCCCCTGCAGATGCCTTGTGCAACATCAGCACCTGGCTCCGACGAAGTGCTGACAACAGGGTGAGAGCAGGGACAACCTGCTCTAAGGCGTCCCCTGGGAACACCAATGCCCACGTGGTGGAGCTGCGGAGTCTCCTGGGGCACCTCCACCTTTCCAGAAGAGGCTCAAGGTGGTTGCCACCGCTCTGGAGAGACAAGGCTTGGTGTGCTCTGGCAGGACTCCTGAGGAGCTGAGTTCTCAGGACAGACTTATCCCACACAGGAGAATTTAGGGGTATCTTCTCTCTGAAGGCTTCATCAAACCCTGCTGAAGTTGACAAAAAATCCTGCCAAATTCTGTGTTTGGGATTGGGAAAGGAGAAGCTGGGCACACTCTCGTCTCTCTCCCGCCACACACGCAGAGCTGGGTTTAGGCTGCACTTGGGATGCCTCTAGCCCTGTGTGTGCAAGGTGGGTACGCAGCTGTCCTAAGCACCCAGGATCAGATATGCACAGAAGGGAAAGACCAGATTTCTTAGGCTGAAAGTACAGCCTACAACAGAGTGGTGGGAAGCAGATAAGCCCAGGATTGCTCTGGGCAGCCCAGCCACTTCAATCCGGAACTAATGAGCTCTGACTTTCAGCAGAGCTTATGAGCAAGGCTAATGTGTCCCTATCTGAGCTGTCTTGTCTCCAGCTGGCTCAGGTGTTTGCATGTTCCAGGTTTGGGCTTAGCAGAGGCAGTAGGAGGATCAGAGCTGTCTTGATCTGTCAGGACAGATGTGCCCATACTCTCCAGTCCCTTTTAAAGGACAAGAAACATCTTTCTCATGCCCAGCTTGTCCAAGTCTCTCTGCTCATTGCATTTTATCTTACGCCACCTCTTCTATGATGTCACAAAAATCAATTTATACTACAGACGTGTATGTGCATGTGTGTATTAGGACGTTATATATATATTAAACATATATAAATATCTATTTTTTTATATATATATTATATATATTAAACAACACATCCTATTCAATCATCCTCATTTCCTGTTCTTCCACTGAATCCCATCACTTCTCTCAAATTGCACAAGTTGTTTGAGACTCGGACTGTCTTCATTTTGGGTTACTTCATGTACAGACAATTCTAATAAACAGCACTTACTGGAATTAAATTTAGATAGAAGAGGGTGGTACCTAACTTTTCATCATCAGTGTTACTCCCCAGAACCTCCAAGTCTTAGGCCCTGATCCTACCATGAGTGTTTATGCACTAAAGATCATAGATGTGAATGGGCCATCTATGATTTAAGCTCATACGCAGGATGAGGACTGAAGCYATTACTGAAAATTAGCACTGTATAAAATATTAACTTTTGCTATAAATGCATGTATAGATAAAAACAAGTCAAAGCATTTTGGAGAGTAGGAGAGAGATGCCATCATTTCTATTCCCACCTGTCTCTTTTAATTGCATATAYGAGGAAAAGTAATGTTTTGGATTTCTCTCCTCAAAGGCCAATTTTTGGAGGACTGCCAATAGGGATAAATGGTAAATGTTGTGTTAAATGAGCTAGCTGACATATTTCCCAGAGCTGTATATTTTCAGTAAAACAGGTCATAAGTTTTCGGTATAGTGTTGTCATTCTTGTTTGGTTCATTTAGTAGGATATGCTCAGTATGAAATACCGAACAAGGTCACAATGATTAAAGTAGGAATTCTGGTTTGTTAGATTATGTTTTTCAATATTTAGCAAACGACAGATAAGTTGTCCTAAGACTTATCAGAATATGCAGCTAAGACGACTTGATTTTTGCTATTAAAAAGGCTATGAGGTTTAAAAGGGAAGTGCATAACAAGCAACTTATCTTGTATAAAACTCCTGAACACTAGAGTATCGAACTATAAATTTAAATAACAGATAATAAAACAAAACAAAAAAATCACTATAGAAATCACAGGAAAGGAAAAAAAAAAAAAAA